>NW_019942507.1:604739-677331 GCF_002910315.2 Salvelinus sp. IW2-2015
GCAGTGGCAGTAAGAGTTAGTTATTTCTGTTTAACAGCAGTGGCAGTAAGAGTTAGTTATTTCTGTTTAACACGCAGTGGCACTAAGAGTTATTTCTGTTTAACAGCAGTGGCAGTAAGAGTTATTTCTTTTTAACAGCAGTGGCAGTAAGAGTTAGTTATTTCTGTTAAACAGCAGTGGCAGTAAGAGTTATTTCTTACTGTACATGTTATATCACTTGTGTTTAGTCAGTTTTTTTTCTGTTTAGATAAGCTACATGCTTATACAATACATTGCATGTGTATGTACACGATCACACATCTATTATAGATTTGAATAGTTATACATACATTATACATGTTCTGACATATAGTTTGCAGCTGGGAAGTTTTGATTGTGGTGATTGAATAACTGAACCGGCTGAACTGGGAGAAGGTTCACTACTAGGCCCCACCCCCCATCCCATGTGTTATCAGTGGTTAAGTTACCCTTAAAACACACCAGAATAACACTTTTCTAATCACCTTCTTTGTTGTAGACTGTTGTAATTCTATAGATCTATAGAATTGGGTATGGATTTATTTTTTTCCCTCGATTAATCGCATACTTGAATGCTTTACATTTACATGGTAAAATGTCGGAATGGAAACTCCTTTTCAGATGATTAAAAGCTTTTCAAGTTATTTTTAAAGCCATTTAACCAAGCTCCTCAGGAGGCCGTTTTAAGAATGCCACTTGTGGATTCATTGCGAACTATGTTTATATATTCATGACTGACCCTGTAATATTCGTAATTGTCTCCTAAAAGGACCTAATACAATGGGGACCAGGTGGTGTCTTTCTGGATTTGTGACCCGCTGTGAGGGGGGGGGGGTGACCCCCGGGTCAGTAATAAAATACACAGCCATTGTGGGGCATTATGACAACGATTAGGGCTAATGAATGCTGTTACCACATTGCTACACGTGGTTCTGCTCTCTTAATCTGTGTGTTGAAGCAGTTTAAGGGTTCATTTCCAGCCTGAAAGCAGCTTTCTGGATCACAGTTCAGGATCTTCTGATCCTGACGTCTGTGAACTAGAATGCTACCTCACATCTCTCCGGGAATCTCCGTTGATTTCTTCATGTGTGGAAAAACGATTGTTGTGTCTATAGCTTTGCAAACACAAACCCTAGTCTGTCATATAGTACACAGATATATATACTTCCAAGACAATGTGCAGTTGTGTAGGAGGACGTTGTGTGAGACAAATGACTAGGTCAGCCCTTTAGTTATTTCATCTGGTAACACTAGACATGAAGCTGCTCTTATACCTTTGTAGTAACACTGCAGTTACTGCAGTAATAACATAGCCCTTGGTGTAAGTAAGAAAAGCATAGCCGTTGGTGTACAGTACACATACACGGAAACTGTAACAGAGCCAGTCTATGAATGAGTAGCAGTTCTTATTGCCTGACTTTGCAGTCTATCACCATGTAGTTGCGCTGGGGGTATCATGGTGTACAGAACTACAAAGACGTGCGAAGTTTCCCTTCTATTGTGTCCTCGACATGTCTACAGTCAGGAAGTCAGTCAGAGGAATGGAGGGCTTTTTCACCATTAAACTAACCCATATTGCAATCACACCCAGGTACAGACAGTACACTGAACAAAAATATAAAGTGTTGGTCCCATGTTTTGTGAACTGAAATAAAAGATCCCAGAAATGTTGTGCACAAATGTGTATTTCATCCCTGTTATTGAGCATTTCTCCTTTGCCAAGATGATACATCCACCTGATAGGTCTGGCATATCAAGAAGCTGATTAAACGGCGCGATCATTACACAGGTGCACCTCGTGCTGGGGCCAATAAAAGGACACTCTAAAATGTGCTGTTTTGTCACACAACAGAATGCTACAGATGTCTCAAGTTTTGAGGGATCGTGCAATTGCCATGCTGACTGAAATAATTGTATGTTCATTTCTCTACTATAAGCTGCCTCCAACGTTGTTTTAGAGATTTTGTCAGTACGTCCAACCAGCCTCACAACCGTAGACCACATGTGTGGTTCAGCGGTTTGCTGATGTCAACGTTATGAACAGTGCACCATGGTGGCGTGGGGTTATGGTAGTGGCAGGCGTAAGCTACGGAGAATGAACACAATTGAATTTTATCGATGGCAATTTGAATGCACAGAGATACTGTGACGAGAGCCTGAGGTCCATTGTCGTGCCAGTCATCCTCTGCCATCACCTCACGTTTAGGCATGATAATGCTCGGTCCCATGTCGCAAGGATCTGAACACAATTCCTGGAGGTTGAAAATGTCCCAGTTCTTCCATGGCCTGCATACTCACCAGACATGTCACCCATTGAGCATGTTTGGGATGCTCTGGATCTACGTGTACGACAGCGTGATTCAGTTCCCGCCAATATCCAGCAACTTTGCACAGCCATGGAAGAGGAGTTGGACAACATTCCACAGGCCACAATCAAGAGCCTGGTCAACTCTATGTGAAGGAAATGTGTCACGCTGCATGAGGCAAATAGTGGTCACATAAGATACTGACTAGTTTTCTGATCCATGCCCTTATCTTTAAAAAGTTACCTGTGACCAGCAGATGCATATCTGTGTCACATTGGTATGGAGAGATTCCGGAGACAGACGCAGGAATGCGGAAAAAGTTTTTTTAATTATACCCCAAATTACGGCATGCTATGTAAAGGCACGGGGACGAAGACCAAACAAACACGTAACAAAAACACAGGGTTGAAACCCAAACAAAAGAGCGAGGAGTACCTCGAATAAAAAACACACGCGCACAATGATTATCACACGGGACGAGACCCGTAATCATCTGCGCAGTCCACAAGGGCACGAAAGCCCAAAACACACAGCACAGGTACTCACACGCACCAACGGACATAGTAACAATAATCGACAGCCCAAAGGAACCAAAGGGCACATATATATACAAATAGTAATCAGTGGGAGTAGGGGACAGGTATGCGTAATGAAAGTTCCTGAGAGATCGGTGACGATCTGTATTCCCAGTCATGTGAAATCTGTAGATTAAGGCCTAATTTATTTAAATTAACTGATTTCCTTATATGAACAGTAACTCAGTCAAATCTTAAAAATTGTTGCATGTTGTGTTTTATATTTTTGTTCAGTATAGTTAATAGGTTCTCCATTGTTGCCTATGTTTGCCTTATTTTCTTTCAAATAGACTACTGTATATTTCAGATGCGTTCGGTGTATAGTACATTATGGGGCCCCACAAGGGTGCATCCTCAGCCCCAGACGACACAACAGTAGTAGGATTGATTACCAACAATGACGAGACAGCCTACATGGAGGAGGTGAGGGCTCTGGGAGTGTGGTGTCAGGAAAACAACCTCTCACTCAACGTCAACAAAACAAAGGAGATGATCGTGGACTTCAGGAAACAGCAGAGGGCGCACCTCCCTATCCACATCGAAGGGACAGTAGCGGAGAAGGTGGAAATTTAAGTTCCTCGACGTACCCATCACAGAAAAACTGAAATGTTCCACCCACACAGACAGTGTGGTGAAGAAGGTGCAACAGCGCCTCTTCAACCTCAGGGGGCTGAAGAAATGTGGCTTGACACCAAAAACCCTGACAAACTTTTACAGATGCACAATTGAGAGCATCCTGTCGGGCTGTATCACTGCCTGGTATGGCAACTGCACCGCCCTCAACCGCAAGGCTCTCCAGAGGGTGGTTCAGTCTGCACAACGCATCACCGGGGGAAAACTGCCTGCCCTCCAGGATACCTACAGCACCCTATGTCACAGGAAGGCCAAAAATATCATCAAGGACAACAACCACCCGAGCCACTGCCTGTTCACCCCGCTACCACTCAGAAGGCGAGGTCAGTACAGGTGCATCAAAGCAGGGACCGAGAGACTGAAAAACAGCTTAAATTTCAAGGCCATCAGACTGCTAAACAGCAATTACTAACTCAGAGAGGCTGCTGCCTACATTGAGACTCACTAGTCACTTTAAACAATGCCACTTTAATAATGTTTACATATCTTACATTACTCATCTCATATGTATATACTGTATCTTATATCATCTATTGCATCTTGCCTATGCCGCTCGGCCATCGCTCATCCGTATATTTATATGTACGTATTCTTATTCCATCCCTTTAGATTTGTGTGTATTAGGTAGTTGTTGGGGACTTGTTAGATATTACTGCACTGTCGGAACTAAAAGCACAAGCATTTCGCTACACTCGCATTAAGATCTGCTAACCATGTGTGTGTGACCAATAACATTTGATTTGGTTTGATTTGATATGAATACTCAGCTTCTTTTGAACATCAAATGTACCATTTCCTAGCAAGTAGCTACTTTTACTAAATAGAGTGGTTTTACTTTTAGTAACCATGCATGGTGTCATTTTCTGTGGTTTTCTCTGACATGGCACATACAGTGCCTTCAGAAAGTATTCATACCCCTTGATTTATTCCACATTTTGTTGTGTTGCAGCCTGAATTCAAAATGTATTAAATAGATTTTTTTTTCTCGCCCATCTACACACAATACCCCATAATGTCAAAGTGAAAACATGTTTTTAGATATGTTTGCAAATGTATCAAAAATGGAATACAGAAATATGTAATTTACATTCAAAATGTATTAAATTTATAAAAAAATCTCGCCCATCTACACACAATACCCCATAATGACAAAGTGAAAACATGTTTTTAGAAATATTTGCAAATGTACACCCCTGAGTCAATACATGTTAGAATCACCTTTGGCAGCGATTACAGCTGTGAGTGTTTCTGGGTAAGTCTCTAGGAGCTTTGTACACCTGCTTTGTACAATATTTGCACCGTGTTCTTTTAAAATTTCCTCAATCTCTGTCAACTTGGTTGTTGATCATTGCTAGACAACCATTTTCAAGTCTTGCCATAGATTTTCAAGCAAATGTAAGGCTAAACTGTATCTCGGCCACTCCAGTGTAAAGTCGGCCTTGTGTTTTAGGTGGTTGTCCTGCTGAAAGGCAAATTAATCTCCCAGTGTCTCGTGGAAAGCAGACTGAACCAGGTTTTCCTCTAGGATTTTGCCTGTGCTTAGCTCCATTCTGTTATTTTTTTTTATCCTGAAAAACTTCCTTGTCCTTAACGATTACAAGCATACCCATATCATGATGCAGCCACCACTTTGCTTGAAAATATGGAGAGTGGTACTCAGGAATTAGTTATTGGATTTACCCAAACATAACACTTTGTATTCAGGACAAAAAGTGAGTTGCTTTGCCACATTTTTTGCAATATTACTTTAGTGCCTTGTTGCAAACAGGAATCATGTTTTGGAATATTTTTTATTTTGTACAGGCTATCTTCTTTTCACTCTGTCATTTAGGTTAGTATTGTGGAGTATCTACAATGTTACAATGTAATCCTCAGTTCTCCTATCACAGCCATTCGATTTTGTAAGTGCTCGACTGAGGGACCTTACAGATAATTGTATGTGTGGGGTACAGAGATGAGGTAATCATAAAAGAAATCATGTTAAACACCATTATTGCACATAGTCCATGCAACTTATTATGTGACTTGTTAAGCACATTTTTACTTCTGAACTTATTTAGGCTTGCCATAACAAAGGATTTGAATACTCATTGACTCAAGACATTTCAGTTTTCCTGGTTTTATTTAATTTGTAAAAATGACTAAATACGTATTTCCACTTTGATATTATGGGGTGTTATGTGTAGGCCAGTGACAAAAAATTCTTAATTTAATCCATTTTTAATTCTGGCGGTAACACAACAAAATGTGGAAAAAGACCAGGAGTATGCATACTTCTTGAAGTCGCTGTAGGTGCTGCTCGCTGGTATTTCTGAGGTTGTCAGTGGCAGTGTGTCTCGATGATAAATACTGCATTGTCTCTTCTCTCTACTACCTCCTTCGCTCTAGAGAGCCTGTCTTGCAGGCTGCCTGCCTGGTGTGGCTGCACTCATACGAGAGAGAGGCCCTCAAAAGGGGGCATTTACAACTGGGAAAAAGGCCAGAGACAGATATCTGGTTCTTATAGCCACTGTACTCTACTCCTCCCCCACCAGCCTTTGGTAGAGTCAGTTTTCCATTGATTCTGAAGATAAATAACCCACTAGCAGCAACCCGGAGAGAGAAGTTACTCCCCCAAAACTTGCCAAAATGGCCACCACATTAGGCTACAGGAATTTCCTCACTTTCTTTGAAATCCACCCTGAACTTATTGACCCTTATTTTACGTGTAAGATGGGGGAGAATTACAGGGGGGTAGAATGAGACAATTGGAAGCTGGGGATGATTAGGTGGATATGATGGTGTGAGGGCAAGGAATTTAGCCAGGACACCGGGGTTAACTCCCCTACTCTTACGGCAAGTGCCATGGGATCTTTAGTGACCACAGAGAGTCTGGACACCCATTTTAACATCCCATCCGATAGACAGCACCATATGCAGGGCAATGTCCCATTCACTGCCCTGGGGGATCTCCTTAGACCAGAGTGCCCCCTACTGGACCTCCAACACCATTTCCAGCAGCATCTGGTCTCCCGACCAGGACCGACCCTACGTAGCTTCAGAGGCAAGCCAGTAGTGTGATACAGGGTGGTATGCTTACTTACTGTCCCACCAGATGGCCTGCTACATTAGCAATGAGTCTGAACCTATTGAACTCAGTTACTTTTACATTTCCCCCCCCTTTTTCCAGTCAATGATTAGCAGAGTTTCCTTTGTGGTGCCATATTGTAAACACAGTGCAGTTGTATTAACAGATTTGACTTGGCATGAATACTCTTGGCACCAACTCAATTCTTTGACTGCACAAGAAAATGTAGTAAAACTTTATCACTGTCAAAAGATCATAGATCGAGATGTTGTTTGAATCAATTTGTTTGAAATCAGAGTGTTTGATTCAGAAGTTTGTTGAATCAGTGTTTGAATCACAGTGTGTTTGATTCAGAAGTTTGTTGAATCAGTGTTTGAATCACAGTGTGTTTGATTCAGAAGTTTGTTGAATCAGTGTTTGAATCACAGTGTGTTTGATTCAGAAGTTTGAATCCAACACACATCCAAGAGGACACCACATCTATGCTCTGCTCATCCCCTGACTCATGTGTTCAACAAGACATAGTAAAAAAAAAAGTGGATTATAAAAAAGTGTTTTTACAAACAAACACCTTTTTCTCCTACACACACCTATCCCCGGCCTCCTGCATTCCTGGAGCTGAGCCAACTCTAACACACATGGTTGAGGAGGGCTTTGAACCGGGCAGTCGTCCACTACTTCTACTGTACAGAAGATATTATAAACTAGAGTAGAGCCTCTTGATTGAACACCACATGTTTCTGCTCTGCCCCACCGGCCCTCCCCATGCCCTCCCACCCTCACCCCCCCCCCCTCGGGGCTTACTGTATGGAGGGAGAGAGGCACACTGAGCCGCGCTGAGATGGGGGTTTAGGGTTTGTTCCCAGCCCTCTCTCTCCTCTCCCTCCTCTGCCCCTACCCCCTCTGCACACACACACACATGCGTGTGAGAGAAACCTGAGAAAGATTTTGGACCAGAGCGATGGAATGAGTGCAGCTGTGAAGGGCATTCACGTGTGTGTGTATGAGAGTGAGAGAGATAAACCGGGAGAGAGAGAGGGAGAGAGAGAAACCGGGAGAGAGAGAGAGAGAGGGAGAGAGGGAGAGAGAGAGAGGCAGACTGCAGTAGGATGAGTGCAGCTGTTGGAGATTTAGTGTGAGAGGCTTAAGTCATGTCTGGGCCCGGCTTGCTCGTCCTCTGTGTGATTGACCTAATGTTTCAGTGTCAGGTACCACAAACCCAGTGAACTCTTCCTCTACTGCCCACCAGCTACACAGATACGTTTGGTATTGGTATTGGTGCGCAGATAGCAGTGCTCTCTACACTACAGGAAGTACACTATGTGTTTTTTGTATTGTGTAAGCAGTCTCTAGTGCTGGACACTGAAGTATTTTGGATTCCTTTTACCTTCATACAGGTTAGCATAATGTTTACACAGGATGTACCCTGAACAAAAATATAAAACGCAACATGCAACAATTTCAAAGATTTTACTGAGTTGCAGTTCATACAAGGAAATCAGTCAATTGAAATAAATAAATTAGGGCCAAATCTATGGATTGCACATGACTGGGAATACAGATATGGATCTGTTAGTCACAGATCAGAAAACTAGTCAGTATCTGCTGTGAATACCATTTGCCTCATGCAGCGCGACACATCTCCTTCGCATTGAGTTGATCAGGCTGTTGATTGTGGCCTGTGGAATGTCGTCCCACTCCTCTTCAATGGCTGTGCGAAGTTGCCGGATATTGGCGGGAACTGGAACACGCTGTCGTACACGTCGATCCCGAGCATTCCAAACATGCTCAATGGGTGACATGTCTGGTGAGTATGCAAGCCATGGAAGAACTGGGACATTTTCAGCTTCCAGGAATTGTGTACAGATCCTTGCGACATGGGGCCGTGCATTATCATGCTGAAACATGAAGTGATGGCGGCGGATGAATGGCATGATAATGGGCCTCAGGATCTCGTCACGGTATCTCTGTGCTTTCAAATTGCCATCGATGAAATGCTATTGTGTTCATTGTCCGTAGTTTATGTTTTCCCATACCATAACCCCACCGCTACCATGGGGTACTCTGTTCACAACGTTGACATTAGCAAACCGCTCGCCCACACGACGCCATACACTCTCTGCCATCTGAAACCGGGATTCATCCATGAAGAGCCGATATGCAGTCAGGTCAAGACCCTGATGAGGATGACGAGCCTGCAGATGAGCTTCCCTGAGACGGTTTCTGACGGTTTGAAATTCTTTGATTGTGCAAACCCACAGTTTCATCAGCTGTCCGGTCGGTTGGTCTCAGACGATCCCACAGATGAACAAGCGGGATGTGGAGGTCCTGGGCTGGTGTGGTTACACATGGTCTGCGGATGTGAGGCTGGTTGGATGTACTGCCAAATTCTCTAAAGCGACGTTGGTGGCGGCTTATGGTAGAGAAATGGACATTCAATTCTCTGGCAACAGCTCTGGTGGACATTCCTGCAGTCAGCATGCCAATTGCACGCTCCCTCAACTTTAGACATCTGTGGCATTGTGTAGTGCGACAAAACTTCACATTTTAGAGTGGCCTTTTATAGTCCCCAGCACAAGGTGCACCTGTGTAATGATCCTGCTGTTTAATCAGCTTCTTGATTTGCCACATCTGATAGGTGGATGGATTATCTTGGCAAAATATAAGTGGTCACTAACAGGGATGTAAACAAATTTGTGCACAACATTTTAGAAAAATAAGTTTAGTTTATGTTTTTGTTCAGTATAAAATACATTAAGAAATGTGTTTCATTACATGGGTTATTGTCAGAAGATTTCTGATTGACATTACTCCACGAGAGTATTTTAAAAGTGCTGAACTGTACATGGAGCTTCCTCATCATCCCTTTGTGGCTTAGTGTGTAGAGCATGGCACTTACAATGTCAGAGTTGTGGATTTGTTTCAAACTTGGCCACCCATACAAATAATGTTTGCACACACACACAGATCCTATTAAATAGAAAGTGGTTTCTATATGTAATTCTGTGCACACACTACACTCTTAGAAAAAACTACACGACACTCTTCGACTGTCCCCATAGGATAACCCTTTTTGGTTCCAGGTTGAATCCTTTTGCGTTCCATGTACAACCCTTTCCACAGAGTGTTCTACATGGAACCCAAATGGGTTCTACCTGGAACTAAAAATGGTTCTACCTGGAACCAAGAAGGCTTCTACTGTGGGGCAGCCGAAGGACCATTTTGGAACCCTTTTTTCTAAGAGTGGACTGCAAGTAACTTTGGATAAACGTATCTGCTAAATGGAATACATATTATATTAGATTGACATCTCCCCTGCCTGGGGTCTATCTGAGTATGTTTCAGGCAGAGAGAACTGACCTCTCCTTTTCCTCTGTGGTGTTTCAGGCAGAGAGAACTGACKTCTTCCTGTACTCTGTGGTGTTTCAGGCAGAGAGAACTGACCTCTTCCTGTACTCTGTGGTGTTTCAGGCAGAGAGAACTGACCTCTTCCTGTACTCTGTGGTGTTTCAGGCAGAGAGAACTGACCTCTTCCTGTACTCTGTGGTGTTTCAGGCAGAGAGAACTGACCTCTTCCTGTACTCTGTGGTGTTTCAGGCAGAGAGAACGGACCTCTTCCTGTACTCTGGTGTTTCAGGCAGAGAGAACTGACCTCTTCCTGTACTCTGTGGTGTTTCAGGCAGAGAAAACTGACCTCTTCCTGTACTCTGTGGTGTTTCAGGCAGAGAAAAAGGCCCTGCTGGTGTCAGTGATGAACGCAATGGAGGACCATGAGATGGAGCCTGAGCCACAACAAAAAGAAGAAGTGTCAGTAATCACACACAACCAACAACAACAGCAACAACAACAGCAACAACAACAACAGCAGCAGCCCACGAACCCAGCGTCCCCTACGGTGGCCACCACACCTGAACCTGTCGCCATGGCAGGAGGTGACAAGACATCACCCAAGACAGCTGATACTGAGCCTGAGTACGAGGTAAACACAAGACACACAATGACTATTTCCACATTTTGTTACGTCACAGCCTTATTCTAAAAAATAAATCCTCATCAATCTACAAACAATACCCCATAATGACAAAGCAAAAAACATTATTTTTGTGGCAAATTTATTTTAAAAAACTATTTAAAACTGAAATATCACATTTACATAAGTATTCAGACCCTTTACTCAGTACTTTGTTGAACTGCCTTGGCAGCGATTACAGCCTTGATTTTGGGTATGATGCTACAAGCTTGGCGCACCTTTATTTGGGGAGTTTGTCCCAGATCCTCTCAAGATTTGTCAGGTTGGATGGGGAGAATCGCTGCACAGCTATTTTCAAGTCTCTCCAGAGATGTTCAATCGGGTTCAAGTCCGGTCTATGGCTGGGCCACTCAAGGTTATTCAGAGACTTGTCCCGAAGCCACTGCTGCGTTGTCTTGGCTGTGTGCTTAGTGTCGTTGGAAGGTGTTCCTTCGCCTAGGTCTGAGGTCCTGAGCGCTCTGGAGTAGGTTTTCATCAGGGATTTCTATGTACTTTGCTCCGTTCATCTTTCCTTCGATCCTGACTAGTGTCCCAGTCCCTGCCGCTGTAAAATATCCCTGCAGCATGATTCTGCCACCACCATGCTTCATCGTCGGGATGGTGCCAGGTTTCCTCCAGACGTGACACTTGGCATTCAGGCTAAAGAGTTCAATGTTGGTTTCTTCAGACCAGAGAATCTTGTTTCTCATGGTCTGAGAGATCTTTAGGTGCCTTTTGGCAAACTCCAAGCGGGCTGTCATGTGCCTTTTACTGAGGATTGGCTTCTGTCTGGCCAGTCTACCATAAAGGCCTGATTGGTGGAATGCTGCAGAGATGGTTGTCCTTCTGGAAGTTTCTCCCATCTCCACAGAGGAACTCTGGAGCTCTGTCAGAGTGACCATTTGGTTCTTGGCTGGGCGGCCAGCTCCTAGGAAGAGTCTTGGTGGTTCCAAACTTCTTCCATTTGAGAATGATGGAGGCCACTATTTATATAGACAGGTGTGTGCCTTTCCAAATGTTATCCAATCAATTGAATTCACCACATGTGGACTCCAATCAAGTTGTAAACATGCCAAGGATGATCAATGGAAACGGGATGCACCTGAGCTCAATTTCGAGTTTCATAGCAAAGGGTCTGAAATACGTTTGTAAATAAGATATTTTAGTTTCTTTTATTTGTAATACATTTGCTAAAAACCTGTTTTCTCTTTGTTTTATTCAATCAAAAAATGTTTTTTAATTGAACCTTTATTTAACTAGGCAAGTCAGTATGTATTAGTATGTGTATGTGATGATCTCATCCCTGTAGGACAGGTGTGGTTTCAGCATTGGGGAGCTGGTGTGGGGGAAGCTGAGGGGGTTATCCTGGTGTTGTTGTTTACTGTTGTTGTTGTCTTGTAGGATGGCCGTGGTTTCAGCATTGGGGAGCTGGTGTGGGGGAAGCTGAGGGGGTTCTCCTGGTGGCCTGGTCGTATTGTCTCCTGGTGGATGACCGGACGCAGCCGAGCTGCCGAGGGGACACGATGGGTCATGTGGTTCGGTGACGGAAAATTCTCTGTGGTGAGTAAAAAACTGTAAAACAGCACACCAGGGTTGTGTTCAGTAGGCACCAAACATGTGAAAACAGAATGGAACTGGGAAGGACTACCTGGATGAATTGTCCAATAAGGAATAGTCATTTTTGGTTTTCGTTTTAAAATATTTTGCTACCATGTGCCCTACTGAACACGACCCATTAAAACGGAATTTTCTGTTCCACCAATGAAAACAAATGAAATGAGAAATGACCAAGTTCAGTTGTTCATCTGTGCCTACTCTTTTCCTCCAGGTGTGTGTAGAGAAACTGTTGCCTTTGAGTTCCTTCTCCAACGCCTTCCACCAGCCCACCTACAGCAAGCAGCCCATGTATAAGAAAGCCATCTACGAGGTGCTTCAGGTCAGTCCTGGGCTACGTTTCATTATGTCTCATTCACAGCGTTCGGTCAAGTCCCGTTCAATCACGGCGGCCTAAACTGGATGAAACTACGTCATTACAACCAGTTCACAACTAGAACTGTGTTGGAATCTGTTTTTAATGGTTGTAATTAATTTGTGATAATGTCATGTAAACCAGCTTTGTGTGCTGAAAGATACTGCTAGTCAGCACCTTTCAAAATGATAAGACTGTTGAAAAAGGCCTCAAGTCCTCTAAAATTGCTCCGAGAGGGTCTGCTCTGTAGTGATGATTGATGCTGATAGTACCGTGCTGAGTGTACAAAACATTAGGAACAGCTGCTCTTTCCATGACTTAGACTGACCAGGTGAATCCAGGTGAAAGCTTATGATCCCTTACTGATGTTACTTCAATCCGTGTAGATGAAGGGGAGAAGACAGATTAAAGAAGGATTTTTAAGCCTTGAGACTTTTGAGACATGGATTGTGTATGTGTGCCATTCAGAGGGTGAATGGGAAAGACAAAATATTTAAGTGCCTTTGAACGGGGTATGTTAGTAGGTGCCAGGTGCCAGGCGCTGTCAAGAACAGCAACGCTGCTGGGTTTTTCACGCTCAATAGTTTTCCATGTGTATCAAGAATGGTCCACCACCCAAAGGACATCCAGCCAACTTGACACAACTGTGGGACGCAATGGAGTCAACATGTGACAGCATCCCTGTGGAACGCTTTCGTAGAGTCCATGTGCCCAACGAATTGGGGCTGGTCTGATGGAAGAAGAGGGTGCAACTCAATATTAGGAAGGTGTTACTAATGTTTTGTACACTGTGTATTTTCGTACATTCACCTCCAAAATTGTTGGCATCCTTGATAAAGAGCAAAAAAAGACGATAATTTAAATACTGAATATTATATGATCAAAAAATATATAAAAGTATGTTCTATTATACTAATAAAATGACTCGGGGAAAGAGATTTTGTTTAACAATGTATTTTCTCAGCAGGATAGGTGTCAAAATGATTGGCACCCCTGTTATCAATACTTTGTGCATCCTTTCCCATTACAACGATTACGGCACTGAGCTTTTTTCTATAATGTGTTGTGAGATTGGAGAACACATTGGGGGGGATCTTATACCAGTCCTCCATACAGAATCTTTACAGATCCTTTATATCCTTCGTCTGCACTTATGGACGGCCCTTTTCAATTCAAACCACAGGTTTTCAATGGAGTTCAAGTCCGGGAAACTGATTTGGCAATGCCAAATGTTGATTTTGTGGTCAATTAACCATTTCTTTCTGGATTTTGATGAACTCCATTGAAAACCTGTGGTTTGAATTGAAGAGGGCAGTCCCTAAGGTCATATCAAGGGATCTGGAATTATTCTGTATGGAGAAATGGTCTAAGATCCCTCCCAATGTGTTCTCCAACTCATAAAACATTTTAGAAAAAGGCTCAGTGCCGTTATCCTTTCAAGGGGAGGGTGCCGGAGTATTGAAAACAGGGGTGCCAATCATTTTGACCCCTGTTCTTTTTGAGAGAAAAAAAGGTATTACTTGTTAAGCAGTAAAAAATAATATCATTTCAAAATTAGCATACAATATAGATAAGTGTTTCTATTATTTATTTGATATAGTCTTCTTTGCTCATCTTTATCGAGGTGCCAATAATGTTGGAGTTGACTGTACATACAGGTGATGAAATGATGACAGCAATGACTGGTCATGTCCCTCTGCAGGTGGCCAGCACCCGAGCAGGCAAAGCCTTTATAGCCTGTCCGGAGAGCGATGGGACAGACACCTCCAAGTCAGTGGATCTACAGAGCAAACAGATGATCGAGTGGGCTAAGACAGGCTTCCAACCCACCGGGCCTAAGGGCCTAGAGCCACCAGAAGGTAAGTTTAAGTTTCATGTTTAATTGTAATGAATACCAGTCCCTCCAGGAATTTTTTGTGATTTCTGAGGCCAAACATGCTTGATTTAGCGGCAACTTTTATGAAATTCTGCGATGTTTTTTTTTCACGTTAATTTCATATAAAGCAATAAAAAGTCATGCGCTCAGTTTTAGGACGATTTTAAGCAGAATACATAATTGCAAAAACAATTAGAAACATCTAAAGTGCTCAATTTAGTTTATTTTCCTGAACAAACAGCTCTGTCATAATCTCACACATTCACTCACACACACCTCTCCTCTCCATCAGGCTTGGGGCTTGCTATCAACACGAGATGCACCTCCCATTCCCATTCACACTCTCTCTCTCTCTCTCTCTAAAAAAAAATGTGATTCAAAGTTGATCAATCGCTTTCCGTTTGAGGATCGATATTTCTTTCGCATAAGTTGTCTTCAAAATACTTGAGATTGTGATTTTTTCTGAAAGGGTCGTAAGGGAGATAAAGAACAGAACACGTAAAAAAAAACGTATTGCGGTTGATATGTACTTTTAAAACAGTATTACCATTTTTTTTTTCTTTCAGAAAGATTGTGCTTTCGTGATCCGTATTAAGTTTTACAGAGAGTTTAAAACGGCAGAGCTGACAAATTGCACTCAGTGCTTTGAGCAGCGCTCTCCATAGACAGACTGGGGAGAGCAGAGTGCTGACCACCCTACTAAAGCCAAGGTTAGCAGAGTAAAAGTTTGAGTAAAACGCCACTCACCTTGATTCTTTCAGCGCTTGCCACAGTCTTCCCTGCTACCACTTCATTCATGGTGATCTGCCGCTGCTGTGGGAACTGTTCTGACATTCTCAAATGCTTTGCTGATTCGAAGTTACTGTTTATGGTTGACTTTCAACTTGTTTCCAAAAACATTTGGAAATTGTTTCGCACGGTCTTTCGCTGTTATTTTTGTTGGCAAATGAGATTGATTTCTGTTCATTGTACTGCCTGTCAGCTATCAACAATCATCCATCATCTCCGTACGTGAATACGCTGACAGGCCAGGGGGGGGAAAACTTTGTTGTCTTGTGTTTTGATTTGGGCCATTTTTCACAGTGACAGAGCAGTAATTGGTCAAAATTACAAACCCGCTTTCGATTGGACCCTTTTATGCCCTAAAAGTGCGGGGATTGGTCAACATTGCYAGCTCTCGCATAATATGCGCTGATTGGTTGATTTTGCATTGAATTATGCGATCGCGGAATCCTGGAGGGACTGGAATACATTGGGAATCACCTAAGCTTAGAGTCACCGAAAGGCAAGAGGAGCTTATAACAGGCAGGTAGCCTAGCGGTTAAGAGCGCTGGGCCAGTAACCAAAAGGTTGCTGGTTGAATACCCAAGCCGACAAGGTGAAAAATCTGTTGATGTGATCTTGATCAAGGTACTTAAACCTAATTTGCTCCAGGGGCGCCATACTACTATGGCTGACCCTGTAAAACAACACATTTCACTACACCTATCTGGTGTATGTGACAAAAAAAAAACATTTTGTTGTCCATGTTACACCGAACAACGAAAGTATTGTTGTGGGGCTCGAGGGCCCAATGGTAGGGGAATGTCCCGTCAGTTGCCAGATCAATTCCACCCTTTTTATCCAGCATTCCCCTACCTGTCTTTGGTAGTCTTTCGGTAAGAGTCTGGTTTTGTCTGGTTATCTGAGTTGTTTATTGTCTTACTGATATGCCCCGCCCACCAGAGGAGCGTAACCCATATAAGGAGGTGTACCCAGACGTGTGGGTGGAGCCAGAGGCAGCGGCCTACACGCCCCCTCCAGCCAAAAAGCCTCGCAAAAGCACTGCAGCCGAGAAACCCAAGGTCAAGGAGATGATTGACGAGGGGACGAGAGGTAAGCCTGCTTTTTTTATTAGGTTAAATAGGGGTTACGACCTCGATATCCCTCCCCCTCGGGGAGGTTTAGCTAAGGGGTGTGTGTGAGAGTGAAAGAGAGGCTGTTTGTGAAAGACAGGGGAGCAGGTGCTTAGTACTAGGGTTAACATGGTCAATTCTGTTAACAAGTGTAGGTGTTATATGTTATGTATCTGGTAAATGCTATGTAGCACTGTATCTCGTATGTGCTGTGAATGTACTCAGCCTAACTCTCGTTGTAATACACTTTATATCGGTAAAAAACACATGTAAATATCTTAAAAGCAAATGGTGAAATAGGGGTAAGAGGGGGTATGTCTGCAGCTTTTTTCTCTCTCGGTGATGTCATCTGCAAAGATGTATAGCAACAAGCGTTCGAATCATATCCTAATCTGAAACCGTGTTTTTTTTCTGTCTGTATTTCCAGAGAGACTTGTGTACGAAGTGAGACAGAAATGCAGAAGCATAGAAGGTAAGCGGTCCGTCTCTGTGTTCAGGCAGCCAGGGTCATGTTCAGTAGGCAGCAAACGAAAGAAAGTGGCTATTTTATATGAGTCCTCAAAGCATATTAGCTTTCCTTATGAAATGTACATTCCTCTCACAGCTGTTCAAATATGTCTATTGAATCCGAGGCTTGATTCAAAGCAGTGGGGGTTTTTAAACCTCCAGTTGGCTTGCCTAGTGGTGGGTAAATGTTTATAAGTGTTGTTTACACATCTTTTTATTTTGTATATAGTGCACCTATTTTGCTAAAGTAGCGTATCTTGATCGGCGGTCAGGGTTTACCCATTTATTTGCTTACCATTGCATCTCTGGCTTGCACTAATTGCATTCCGTCTTTCTCCACAGACATCTGCATCTCCTGTGGAAGTTTGAATGTTTCCCGTGAACACCCTCTATTTGCTGGAGGAATGTGCCAAAGCTGTAAGGTAAGGATGGAAGAGGAGGCCATTAAGGCTGTTGAGTCAGGGCTAGCTGTAGGCCAAGAAGTCTGTAGCTCTGGGGGTGTGTGTATCAAGCCTCTCAAGCAGGATGATCGGTTTAGCCTTTTGGATCACAATGAATAAGATTACATGGACAGGTAGGACCTGATCCTATATCGGTGCCCCTACTCTGAGATGATTACATGGACAGGTAGGACCTGGTCCTATATCGACGCTCCTACTCTGAGATGATTACATGGACAGGTAGGACCTGGTCCTAGAGGGCAGCAGGTCGCCTAGCGGTTAAGAGCGTTGGGGCAGTAACCGAAAGCTCGCTGTTTCGAATTCTCGAGCCGGCAAGGTGGGAAAATGTGTCGTTCTGCCCTTGAGCAAGGCAGTTAACCCCCAACAACAACTGCTCCCCAGATGCCAATGACGCACGCTGATTAAGGCAGCCACCTGCACATCTCTGATTCAGAGGGGCTGGGTTGAATGCAGAAGACGCATTTCGGGTTGAATGCATTCGGTTGTGCAACTGACTAGGTATTCCCTTTCCCTTGATATATACGGGCCAGGTCTAGCTCCCCTCTAGGCTCCAGCTCTGCTTTAGGCCTTATTTTAAAACCTCTTAAGGATCCGCCCCTTTTTTTCAATTTTAGTCTAAAATGACATGCCCAAAATCATACCTAAATCTAACCTGAAGCAAGGGTATGCATATTCTTGTTACCATTTGAAAGGAAACACTTTGAAGTTTGTGGAAATGTTAATGTAGGCGAATATAACACATTAGATCTGGAAAAATGCAACTTTGAAATGCAAGAGAAAGGCCATAATGTATTATTCCAGCCCAGGTGCAATTTAGAGTTTGGCCACTAGATGGCAGCAGTTTATGTGCAAAGTTTTAGACTCCAATGAACCATTGTATTTCTGTTCAAAATTTTGTTTCAAGACTGCCCAAATGTGCCTAATTGGTTTATAAATACAATTTCAAGTTCATAACTGTGCAATCTCCTCAAACAATAGTATGGTATTCTTTCACTGTAAAAGCTACTGTAAATTGGACAGTGAAGTTAGATTAACAAGGATTTAAGCTTTCTGACTATCAGATATGTCTATGTCCTGGGAAATGTTCTTGTTACTTACAACCTCATGCTAATCACATTAGCCTACGTTAGCTCAATAGCATTGTCATTATTTAATGTTACTGTAGGCTATAATGTAAAAATGACAAATGACTAAAACCACAACAATTCAGCAGTTACATTCATTATTTCCTTTTGACAGGTCTTAAGAAACATTATGGAAACAAGAAAATGTATTTCAGAAGAACAGAATAGCATGTTTTAAGTTGTATTGTGTTCCTAGTCTTAGCTTAGTAGCCTGAGCAATGCTGCCGAGGGGGCTCACGTGTTGAACGCATGGAACAGCGATTATTCTTGGAAAAAGTGATATATTGAAATGGAGCACAC
This sequence comes from Salvelinus sp. IW2-2015, assembly GCF_002910315.2. Lineage (NCBI taxonomy): Eukaryota > Metazoa > Chordata > Actinopteri > Salmoniformes > Salmonidae > Salvelinus > Salvelinus sp. IW2-2015. Next base: position 623,480 of record NW_019942507.1, read on the forward strand.
CTCCTTAAATTTTTTGACAAAGGTACGTGTTTTAGGAACTGCAGAATCTGCTCTTTCTGATACTATATAGAAATCAAATTGTCTTAGCTGCATGTGACTCTGTTGGAGGATTTGATTTTGGCGCTCCCGTTTCCCGGCCTCTGTGTCAATTCCAAGCTGTGCCGGTCCATCTCTTCATGTACAATTTGACAATTGGTAATAATTGTCACCCATCAGACTTTTGTCCATTTAATCTGGTCTTTAGGCTAACTCTATTTATTATGTGTGAAATTAGTTTCAATATAGTTTAGGTGTAGTTTCAATGGGCCATCAGCTGCGTAAGCTGACTTGTGGTGAATGACGGGGAAAATGACATGTCCTTCTAAAACTGCTTACAACAGTAATTCTGTTCATTAAGATTCTAACAACGACCGTGTGTTATATAGACTTATTTAGGACAAGTCAAAGACTGGGGGGAGGGAAATGACTTAAAAAATGTAAACTAGTTTGTCGTCCACATGATCCGCCCTTCTTTTCTAGCGCTAAAGCTCTCTGTTACCAAAACACAAACGAATTGTTACTTGTTGTTCTGTTAATAATAATTGACAATAATTGATTTAACTTGTGGATGCAAACTTTCTAGAGCGACACGACAAATCTCAAATCATTTCTCCACTGCTGTGTCCCAGAACTGCTTTCTAGAATGTGCTTATCAGTATGATGACGATGGTTACCAGTCATACTGCACTATTTGCTGCGGGGGACGAGAGGTGCTCATGTGCGGGAACAACAACTGCTGCAGGTGAGGGCGGTGCTTTCGTCTGATGCTAACTAAGTTCATTATTGTTGGGATTCACTCAAGTGTAATTGTGTGTGTTGTGAGTGTGCCGGTTTACGGTCATTGTTGTTTGCATTAGTGTGTCTGTGTGTACGCGGTGCGTGCGTATGTTCGTTCTTTTACGTGTACGTGATTATGTGCGCCCATGTGTCTGTGCGTGCGTCAGCGTCTAGCGGGATAGTAACACAGCTCTCCTCTCCAGGTGTTTCTGTGTGGAGTGTGTGGACTTGTTGGTGGGCCCAGGTGCAGCACAGATAGCTATTAAAGAGGATCCCTGGAGCTGCTACATGTGTGAGAAGGGACAGAAGGGAGTGTTCGGCCTGCTGGAGCGTCGCACTGACTGGCCCTGCCGTCTACAGCACTTCTTCGCTAATAACCATGACCAAGATTTTGTGAGTAGGACTTCAGTACTATGTTTCAAGCTCGCTACAAAGTTCACAGCCACGGAGCCACAATTAGTCTGTGTTCCGTCGTGACACAGTACGTCCGCGCCTCTAAAAGAGCCAAATGAGCTCCAACAAGCTTCCTAAATATGTAAATAATGAGCAGGCAGACTATCACGGCTCTGGGGCTCTACGAATTGGGCGTCAAATGGTAGAGACAGCTGACGTCATTCCAGGCTCTCTCTGGATAAATACTAGCCCCATCATTTCTCTCTCTCTGTGTTGTATCACAGGAACCACCAAAGCTTTACCCTCCAGTCATGGCAGAGAAGAGACAACCCATTCGTGTCCTGTCACTGTTCGATGGCATAGCAACAGGTTAGAAGGGAATCTCCTTTCCTCTTCTCTCCCTCCTCCCCCTCTTCCCACCTCTCGTTGACACAAAACCCTCTGAACTTCTCTGTCTCTGTCTGTACAAAGTTTCCCGTCAGTCTCAGGTTTCACTGGGACTGTCCTCCTAACTCATGACTACAAACTAGGCTGACTGTCTATTGTTATAAAAAATTATAGATAGATAGCAAATTAATCCACACAGCATGCTGTTTAACCATATGTTCTAGCAGTGCACTTCTCATACCTTTCCTGGCTGTCTTTCACTTCCTTATCTGTTCAATAAAACCACACAAAAATACAGAAGAAGTGGGAATTCCCACTCCTGTAAAAAGAAAAGACCCCCACTGTCGATGCTGATTAATAGTGTGCCTCAGGCTAGGCCAGGCCTTCAGTATTGTCTCACCTGTATTGTGTTATTCAGTTCACCAAGTTCAAGTTAATCATTATTTAAATAGGACCATCCACTTTATTTAACCAGGAAAATCCACTCGGCAACAACTGCCACTGTTGACCAGGGAGTCACGGAGTCCGTCAAAGCAAAAACATGCTACCATTTGATCTATTTCCACTTTGACCTCTGACCTTTAGGTCTGCTGGTGCTGAAGGAGCTGGGTATCCAGGTGGAGCGCTATGTGGCGTCGGAGGTGTGCGAGGACTCCGTCACGGTGGGCATCGTCAGGCACCAGGGACGCATCATGTACGTGGGCGACGTGAGGAACGTCACACGCAAACATGTGAGTATAATGTCCTGAATCATGGGCGTAAGGCAAGGTCACTCATGGTCTGTGAATCCCAATAGCCTGGCTCGAAGACGAACGCCCAACCACCATCTCAATAAGGATATTCTAATTGAGAAAGATTGTAAGGACAGCTACGGCCATTACAAAAACACTTCATATAACATTACTTCAACCTCTAAACCATAACAAGTATCTCTTAGTTGGATAATCTGTCTATTTTGTCTTATCGCCTGTCCTCCTTTCTCCTATTGTTTTTCCTGTTTTCTCTCTCCCTTGGTACAGTTACACGAGTGGGGCCCCTTTGACTTAGTGATTGGTGGAAGTCCATGTAACGACCTCTCTATTGTCAACCCGGCTAGGAAGGGTCTTTATGGTAGGTAACAAACCTGTACATTTATCACTTGTTCTGTGACCGGTGAAGAGTTATTTCCTGTAGCTGAATTTGAAATGCCTGTCCTTCTCTGTTTCTCCTGTAGAGGGCACTGGTCGGCTGTTCTTTGAGTTCTACCGTCTGCTGCACGAGGCTCGGCCCAAAGAGGGCGACAACCGGCCGTTCTTCTGGCTCTTTGAGAATGTGGTGGCCATGGGCGTCAGCGACAAGAGGGACATCTCTCGCTTTCTAGAGGTTTGTTCCTTTACAGAGACTGTATAACATCTAGGAGTTCTAGGAGAACAAACTGTACATTAGTCATGTAAATGTTTAACTATTGGAATATGGATACATTTTTGATGAATACCACCTTGTGGTGGTAATTCACAGTGCATGCTGTCAATATACTGGTTAGGTTATGAGGGAACAATTTAAACAGTTCATTTAAATTTTGTATGAGATTCTCTCTCTCATCTCCACTACTTCAATAAAATCCTTCAGGTTATTATTTGTAAAAGGGTAGATGTTCTCAATAACTTTCCTGGTTAAATAACCCTCCTGTTTCCCCCCTGCCAGTGTAACCCGGTGATGATCGATGCCAAGGAGGTGTCTGCTGCTCACCGCGCCCGCTACTTCTGGGGGAACCTGCCTGGCATGAACAGGTTGGTGAGAGAACGGTGAGGGAAGAAACAGCCAGCCTGTCACCTAAAGCAACGCACACCTGGGCTAGTTCCTGAGCCAGTCAAACTCCGCAACCAACGAATCATGATCTCCTTTTACGCACTGTTCTTGTCTCTCTCTCTCTCTCGCACGCTCACTGTCTCTCTCTTGTGCTCTCTCTCTCTCTCTCTCTCACACTCACTTTCTCACACTCTCGTGCTCCAATCTCCCTCTTTTTCTCTCTCTCTCTCTTTCTCTCCATCTCTCTCTCTCTCTCGCTCTCTCTTTTCACACATCCCTTACCTTTCCCTCTCTTTTCCTCTGCAGACCCTTGACTGCCATGTGCACTGACAGACTGGACCTTCAGGAGTGTTTGGAGCATGGCAGAACAGCGAAGGTCAGTTATATATGTCTGGCTTCTTATTGGATCTGTGCTTTTGCTGTTCTGGCGTAGACCAAATTGGCCAAACATGTAAATTGTGTAGTTCATTCATTTGAATAACTTAGTTCAAGTTACATGCACTTAAACCGTGTAGAAACAAACGTTGAGTGCGAGTACCTTTTTTGAACTTTCAAATTAAATTTTTGGTCATCCGGACAATTTGGTCCGTAAACAATACTTATTATTATCCTATTCTTATGCACCAGCCACTTAGTGTGTGCACTTTCTGGTTTTCCTTCAGTTTGGCAAAGTGAGGACCATCACCACTCGCTCTAATTCCATTAAGCAGGGTAAAGACCAGCACTTCCCTGTCTTCATGAACGAGAAGGAGGACATTCTCTGGTGCACTGAGATGGAGAGGTAGGAACTGATTACCCTTCAAATTAATGAATCATACCAGCAAATTAAATGATGTTATTACAAGCAGTTTTTCCCAATGGGATACCTCGTTATTATTCAAATGATTCTCTTACAGGAAGTCATAGATATAATTCCAAATTACCCTTCTATGAAGCACCTAAAAGTTCATCTCACATTTAAATATAGCGCCATTTTAGATGTCACTAATTCTCAAGTGTATCTGTCGGTCTGTCTCCTGCTCTGTCTGTCTGTCTCTTGTTCCCTCTGGTGGCTGTCTGGTTACTGTCTCCTTCCCCAGGGTGTTTGGCTTCCCTGTCCATTACACAGACGTGTCCAACATGAGTCGGCTGGCCAGGCAAAGGCTTCTGGGAAGGTCGTGGAGTGTACCGGTCATCCGTCACTTGTTTGCACCACTCAAAGAGTACTTTGCCTGTGTTTAACAAGACTTGGCTTAAAAACCATCACAAACATGTAACTGATGTTGTAACTAGAAACAAGAGTTGTGGTGAAATTATACTACTTCCTGGTATCATTTCTCAGGCAAGCGAAACATCATCAGAGTAGATATTTCACATGATTTCTTGTATTTTGAAATGTACTTCTTATTCTATTTAATTTGTATATGTCATTTTACCTTTTTAGCAGTGTTATCCAGTATTTTTTTTATTGATTTATTTGTGCAAGCTATACTTGAGACAAGGCTTTCTTCTCAAGGCACTGAGAAAGAAGAAACTAGGATCTGTGCGATTTTTTTGTTGTTGTTGAGTAAAGACTAGGATTGGGTGATTGGAAAAGATCTGAAAGAGAAGAGTTTATCATACTGTATGTACAGTATGTATGTGAATGATTTTGGCTGTGTAGGCATGATTTTGTTTTGGCCTATATCTGAAGTGGACGATGCAATCCACCTCCAGCTACTGAGCCTCGCAGAGCTAAAGTGAATAAGGGGGATTTTCTTCAGTGTCACAGAAAGCTGTGTCTTAATGAATCCAAAACACCAGATCACATATACCTCTTTGTTTACAGTTTATATACACAGTTAACTGAAGGTAAAGGTACTACTGTAAAATGGTTACAATACCATGGTGCTTCGAGACAATAGGAAACATCACAGTCCATGTGGCACAGGCACTACACTTTAGACAAGATGGGAAATGTTTTTAAAAAACCATTGCCTGCAAAGTAGTTTTTTCAGTGTGATGTTTTCACACTTAAAGAAGTTATGTGCTATCTTAATAACTTTAAATGACTTCAAAGTGGCGATAAAATACGGCGTGGTGGCAGAAGACTGCAGAATAGCATGCCATATCCTCCTCTTTCCTATGTTTTACAGCTTTTTTAAACACAAATTGTACTGGTGCTTTTTCAATCATTTTCCCAGCCTTGCGACACGCAAACTCAGGCCCCCGTGCCTGCCTGTGTCAGACTCTGAACAAACAGAAAATGAAGCTAGCCACATTGGCAGTGATGTTTTCTGTCGTTACAAAAAAATACAAAAAATCTTGATCAAAGTCTGTGTGGTGAACTACTTTTTTGTAGCTTCATCCTGACCAATGTCATTACTGTACAACTGTTAGTGAGCGCGGTCGGTGGACTGGAGGGAGTGTGGGTGCCCTGGTGTTTCCACATCCAAGTAAAGACTCTCCTTCCCTTCTCACCCCTGCAAACTAGATAATGTCAGGTGCAAGTCTTCAAACAATATGGTGCGGCTTCACAATGTTCTTCTACCTTTTTATAGCAATTTTGTGCTGTTTTACCAACATTATAAAGCACTTTTTATATGTATACTTCTTTTTTTTCTTTAGTATTAGAAACATTTTCTTGTTTTTTCTTGTGAAATTTTAGTTTTTATGAGGTGAACTGTTCTACCATTGTGTAATACCGTATGTTTTCTACACAGTAGGGCTGTGCCAATAGAAGTGAACTAATGGATTATTAGAATGGTGTTGTATCCATGGAAACGATTGAATCATTGATGCTACTCGATGTACAGTAGATTGATTTGAAAATGATTTGTGTGCTCCGTTAACATATTGTCTTCTGTTCAAAGCAGTAATTCAGTATCATCCTCTGGATGAAAAAGAATGTGTCTTTTTCTATTACGATTGTAGGATTTAGATCCCGAATATTTAGAGAGCGAAAGAGAGAGAGGTATTCAAACGATTATTACCCGAACTTGGATTACATTCCAAATCTGCATTTACTGACGATCTGAATTATTATGACCTTGAATGTGGAAGATTTTAGAAATGAGTTTGTCACAACTCAAAATTGAACAGTGGCCCCAAAAAAAGAGCAGAGATTACGACTTACCGATGTCCCATCTAAATATTCAATATGACTTAATTTCATAAATGTAGTTTCATACATGATTAAGTTCTTAAGTGACCTTACTGTATCCTTGCCGCCGTTTTAGTTGAACTTCACACGTTGGGTTCGCAGGAATTCTTGTACGCTGTGTTGACATTAATTCCCCTTCTGTATAGCAAATGACCATGTCCCTTGTACATTTTGTACATAGAGTTTTCCTGTTGCTGGTTTTGGTTTGTTTTTTTCTCTTTTTGTATTACCTATGAGATGTACAAATATAATTCTTTGCTAATATATATCATGGAATTAGGAAAAAAAGATTAGGGCAAAAAAAATGTAATCAAGTAAAATTGAACAAATTTCGTCAAAATAAGCTATGAAACATTAGAGGTGGGTAGACTCCAAGTCTTGCCTTCTAGTACTGTTCATTTGTTTTGTTTTCCAATGTTCTGAGTGAATCCAGTTGAAATGTGTCACGTGATCTTAACAGTAGCCTAATAATGACAGCTTTAAGATGGAACGGTCTATACTTCACTGCACAGCCCTACATAATGTTGGTTGTTTTTTTGTTGCTTTTGTTTCTTTAAAGAACTATAAAGAGGGATTGTAGGTGTTTCTGACGGTGCTAAAAATTTTATCTAATCAAGAAAAAATATATTTGTTTGGAAGAGAAATAAAACTTGTCTTGACAATGACTGTTTTTAAGTTCCTTATAGTAATGATTGAAGAGCACTATTATTTCACTCTCATATGATGCATATATTAACAAAGGCATTTTAACTTTGTACTTGAAAAAATTGTGAATAATAAATTATGAGTTTCCTATATTGTTTTAGACTAGAAATTGCTGTAGTTGGTTGGTGCTTATCTGTGGGGGAAAACCATGTACTCCGTAATGGGAAATAACAAAAAAAAAAAAAGAAACATTTCGGTAAGAACTTTTACTGTAGCATAATGAATAATGTATGCTTAAAACTTGGCATTCGCATTGCTTCTTAATCCTACATTCCATGCCATAATATCCTATCTTCCATGTCTTGTTTTCAATTGTCGTTTCTTGATTGATGCTTTTGTTATTAAATGTTATGTCCCAAATGGCACCCTGTTACCTTTATAGTGCACTACTTTTGGCCAAGACCCATAGGGTGCCATATATAGTGAATAGGGTGCCATTTGGGATGCTCACCATGACATTTCACTGTTTCAGACAGGTCAGTTCTATAATCCAGTGATACTGTTAGTTGGCACTCAGTCTGTGTGGCTTCTTCTTTTCTGTCATATTAACTGTTTTCTTCTTTAAGATGATCAGTGCGTACAGCAAATGTAGCAGTCATTCTCCACCCTTTACCCAATACTTATGTTTTAGTACCCAGAAGAAGAAAAAGGCTCCTTATGTATTTGTGCTGGAGAACACTTGAATAAATGTATTGTTTTTGTGCAAAAATATGATAGCTCCTGTTGTTCTTCACCTGTACCAAGAATAAATTGAACGATACAAAATCTTATCACTATTGATCAGGTTCCTTGGCAACATGATAACATACTACGGTAACATTGTTGCACATCTATACTAAAGTTATAGCTAAATCCTACTTTTAAACTGCTTTAAAATCTTTAAAAATTACTTTCAAATCTCAGAGGGACCTTTTTCTTTTAACAGTATAAAAGGTAATAGTTTGTTAGTTCTGCTTTTGCTCACATCACCCTGCATTTGCTCACACATTTAATGATTGCTACTACTAATACTCTGTTTGTAGTGTTTATTATAGCCTAATGTGTTCTCTTGTCTTCATAATGATTACACAAACCATACATCTGAATAGTATACTTAATGAATTATTTAGAAATACTGTGTATTGTAATTTATAGGCTAGTGATTATATGACCTCCTTGCTTTATCCATGATCTTTCCTTTCCTGTAATCACAGTTCACACCCAGTTCCTCCCACAATGGTACAGCCCCCTCCAAATGGACACGCCTTAAGTGCTAAGTAATTGGTTAATCTGGTGACCGAGTCTGCCTTCCCTATCGGTGATTGGAGCGTCTGCACGTCGCACGGACTTGGATGCTGCGACCTGAGGCTGAGCAGGCTGGATTCAGAGTGAAGCATCTGCGCCTGGCTGCAGCAAGTGTTCGTCTCATTCAACGGATTGGTGCTGTTGTAGTCTATCATAAAGTAACCGAAAAGGCGTTTTGGAGCCGTAGGCCTTTAGGAGAGGTATGTCGAGCGCGATCGAGATTTGCAACTTTATAGCGTACTGATAGGCAATTTACTAAGAATTATGTGAAGAGGCTTTGATTTGGGGCCCAGACTATGCGGGTGTATGGATCGTCCCTAGACACGGATGCTTGCTTTATGTGGATACTTTGTTTCTTATGGCGACTGGCTGAATGTCTGTCAGGGGTTTGCTCCCCGGAGTCCTGACTGGTATTTTTCATTTCTGATTTTGCCATCCTGATTCCTTTCATGCCATTGGCTTTTTTTGGGGGGGGGGGGGGTAGTCGAAATTAGAACCTACATGATCATACCGGCAGACGGTATATGGAACTCAGACTGGGGACATAGGCTAAATGCTATAACTATCCAATTACACTTGCTATGAATTTGGTCCATCGATTACTACGATGCAAGGGCAACATGATCTTTAGGCGGTGGGATGGAAGAGGGTGATTATTATGGAGTGATCCGTCATCATGGGGAGGGTAGGAGGGTTTTGGAAACCGTTTTCTGGAAATCGTTTTCTGGGTCGGTTATGTATCCTGAGGGATGAAGGCCGGTGTTTCTTTGTGTCAAGTGGGATGTGGAATTTATCATTTTAGATCTATTAACATAGTGATTTAAAACCTTAGTAAATTACATGTGTGTCCTGTCCGTATTTGTTACAGACTAGCCTATAACAGGTTTAGGCTATAAACCTTGAAATGGCTATACTTTATGAGGGAATCTATTTGGGACGTTTCAAACTCCATGATCAATTTTCCAAATAAATATCTACGTTGACTACTGTCATTTCTAGGTTTGTGTCAATTTTGTGTGAATATTCTAAACGCTGTTTGTAATAATAATAGATTTAGCCCCGACAATTAGGCTAGCTACAGAAGACCGCATGCCTTTTATTTATGCGCTAGCCTAGACCAATGAGTTGTGCTCCACCCTAAAATTAGTCGATTCTTTTTTAAATAACCTGTAGGCTATTTGTTTCTATTCTATCCATAAAAGGCATATTGTTGTAACTTCATTCATTCCTTCATCCTACATCCTAGAACACTCAGTCAGATGTGGGCCAGTAGAAGTGATGGATAACCAATGGTTGGTGCATATTCCCTTCCTCCCACCTTTGAAAATGAACATGAGATGACACTTTAGACATCAGCTGTCTGCCTTTACAGTTGGCCTTGATTCGAGTCTGAACATTCATGTGCGAGATGTCATCTAGTCATCATTTTAGACAGATGATCTCAGCTCCAAATCTGGATCCATGAGGATAGAGAGCATGTGGTGAACTTGCTGGCTGCCGCACCCACACTGTCACATACATTACCACTCCCACACCCACCTAGACACACACGCACATAAAGAGGAGGAGTCCCCGGGGGATATTTATCGTTTTATTCATATTAATCCAAGAAAGATTATAGTATTGGAATATTGAAATATTTTAACGTTCTGATGCGATAAGAAATCCCTCTGTGTCTCATACCACAGTACACTTCTACAATATGTATGTACAGGTTCACTTTATAATGTGCTACATTTTAGTTTTTAGAAGAAGAAAAAATGATGGAATTCTGTTATGGATGAAAAGTGTGAACCGGTGTGTGACATGTTGAACTGTTTTAGTCCAGACAGACAGACAGGCAGCTAAGCTAAGGGATGTTTGGTCATACTCAGTGACAGACACCGCCTCAGGCCCATTCGTTGATGTCACAACAGCCTGGCCATGCCAAGTTGAGAACACAATGTTTATTGTGTTATAGCTTGTTTTAGAACACAGCGATTCATTTGTGTTCTTCAGTGGATCACTCCCTCCTCACATCTGAATGTAATGCCAATGACAGTTAGTGGTACCATAGCTTGTATGCCTAGTTGTAGTTGAGGTGGTATAACTGGTCAGAAACTAATACCGTTCTCCATGAGAGTGAAACTTTTTTTTTTGTCAGCTTGTCTCTCTTCTTGAGAAAATACGCAGAGGTCTAAACATTTTTTCTTCTAGAATATCAATTTTGGGGCTGTAACTCCCTGCACCACAAATGAGAATAGCATGGTAGTGTTTTTGTTAACCCTTCACGTCTAATCTCTCTCTTCCAGAGCCATCATGTCTTCCAGTTCAGCGACAACCAGGATCCTAATCAAGGGTGGCAAGGTGGGTGTGTTGTGTTGACTGTTGTTGTTGGGCTGTTATATGTTCATCTAAAATAAATGATTGTGAAGCATTACAGAATTGCCAATATCACCTGTTTCATTTATGCATTTTCTTCGGTCCAACACCTGATTCTCTCCAGCACCTGATTAGTGCATTTTTTTTCTCTCTCCCTTTTGACACCAGGTGGTGAACGATGACGTCACGCAGGAGGCGGATGTGTACATTGAGAACGGCATCATCCAGCAGGTGGGGGAGGGGCTGATGATCCCGGGAGGGGCCAAGGTGATTGACGCCTCCGGGAAACTGGTACTCCCCGGGGGGATTGACACCAGCGTGCACCTGCAGCAGAGTTTCATGAACGCTACCACCGTGGACGACTACTATAGCGGCACCAAGGTATGAATGATCGACAGCTTTTCTACGACTGTCTGTGAGGTTGAGAGGAAATACCATGCTTAAGGACACTGGCATTACCCTCAGTGACCCGGTATAGCCAGTGCAGGACGAGTCTCCCATCTGAGTCTGGTTCCTCTCCAGGTCTCTTCCTTCTAGGGAGATTTCCTTTGCCACTGTGCTGCCGCATGCTCTGGAGATTAAGGCGGGGTTGCTGAACAAAACCTTGTGATATGTTGTCCCAAAAAGGGCTGGGTCAATCACATTTGATTGGTTGGTTCATTGATAAAAAGGTCTGGTGCTTTAGGACTCTGGCATTACTCTCCCTATGTGTGTATTTTGGTAGAAACCTGTGGCAAGGTTTGTCTAGCAATGCCAAATACTCCGTTACAGCACTTCAAATCCCAGTGGAAGCTAAATGGTTGCAATGACGTCATTATTACAATACCCTCTGGGAATTTAGTAATACATTATACTAATATGGTAGGTCATTGAACTGAACTGGAAAGACAGATACATAATTAGTATGTACCATTTAATACACAATAATTGGCCCAGTCTAGTGGGAAACGACCATTTGTCAAACATATTTTCCTCTCCCGGTAACCCAGTGGACCGCCATGTACCATGGCAACTAAATAAACTCATCTTCCCAGCTTGCCTTGCTGTGTGAGAAAATGACCTCAGACTTAAGGTGGAGACAGACTCTGAATCCCAAGTCAACCCCTAACCCAAGGGGGGGGGGGGGGGGGGAGTACGGCCCACTGGCCGTATCCGGCCCGCCGGGCACTTCAATCCAGCCCGCGAGACATCATTTTTTGTCCCCCCAATTTCGCGGTATCCAATTGGTAGTTAAAAGTCTTGTCCCATCGTTGCAACTCCCGTACGAACTCAGGAGAGGCGAAGGTCGAGAGCCGTGCGTCCTCCGAAACTCGACCCAGCCAAGCCACACTGCTTCTTGACACAATGCCCGCTTAACCCGGAAGCCAGCCGCACCAATATGTCAGAGGAAACTCGAACACGAGTCTGTAGTGACGCCTCAAGCACTGCGATGCAGTGCCTTAGACCGCTGCGTCACTCGGGAAGCCCCCGCAAATTGATTTTAACAAACAATTGGTCCCCCAAAAAATGCGTCCCTCCATTGAATTTCAAAATCCTGATGTGACCCTCGAGCCAAATGTTTGCCCACCCCTGCCCTAGCCCCTCATCCCCTCATCCCTAGACACTCCTGTCCTGTAGATGTGAAAGATTTGGATAGGAGTAAGCGAAAGGCCCTATGGCCAAAACCCCACTCAGCCTATCAGAAGGCACGTTGAAGTAATTACCAAATTACCAAGTAATTACTCTTTGATCTACAGAAGTAGCTAGGAGCTAGGGGTTGATCCGGGATTTGGGTAGAGACCAAGAAATATTCAGAGAACTACTACAGTAATAAACTGGGCGTGGTTCAGACTTAGAGATGCTGCTTTGATTTAGACAAAGATAGTGGATACATAAGGCTGCTGACTCAAGTTATTTATTATATAATATTCTCTGTTATTCTGAGTCATCTTTATTTTATTTTATTACATATCTCACCTACCCCATAAATGATTTATATAGATAATGTGGCAGAAAGCTGTGGAAGCTGTAGCAGGGTGTGCTGACTCCTGATGCAGTCAGACAGCAGGGCAATGAACAGACTGGAGAGAGAAGATGGTGGAGGGATAGCGAGAGATAGAGAGAGAGAGAGAGAGTGAGTGAGACAAAGAGAGAATGAGAAAGAGAAAGAGAGACAGATGAGAGAGAGAGAAAGATGCACAGAGAAACAGGTGACAGGACAGACAACAGACAGACAGACAGACAGACAGACAGACAGACAAAGATAAAATGAGAGAGAGAGAGAGAGAGAGAGAGAGAGAGAGAGAGAGAGAGAGAGAGAGAGAGAGAGAGAGAGAGAGAGAGAGAGAGAAAGAAAATGGTGGAGGGGCACACACTGAGACTGGGGCTATCCCAGATCACCTCAGGGCATGCATGACTCATCAATCATCATTCTCTATTCTCTACCACCCAGAGATGACATATAGAGTCTGAGAACATAGCTGTGTTTTAGACATAAACGACAAGCTAGCCAAGGAGATGTTATCTTTCTGCTATACTGGGGTTGGCGGATCTGTCTAGCCGGGCAGCTGCTGCCGTGCTGCCCGGCTAGAGTACAGAGTACAGAGACAAATGCAGATCAGTTTCTGTTTCCATGGCTACCGTCGGGTTGCAGCAAAGACTGCTGCGAAACCTTTTCACTCGGGCCATTGTGCTTGAAGACAATAGTTCTCCAACACACTAGACACACCCCCAATCCTTACCAGACAGTACTCCACTCTCTCTAGGGTCAGCTGACTCAAAGATGCTCTTTGGAGCGTTCACTTAGCGACACATAGTAACAGACTACAAGTATTTGGAAAGATTTCATATAGAATGTATTTGTTGTTTACATCAGTATCAACCTGGTTTTGTAAGGATTTAGTACACACACAAATATGTAATGGAGCAGTAGTGACGCTTTCATACCTTGGAATCTATGAATCTAGAAATGTATCCTCTGGATATATATATATATCAGTTTTACTATTTCGATGGCCATACAATGTATTCTTCATTACTACGTCTTCGATCTAGTACGTCTGCCGTTGCTTCAGATATACAGCCCTAAATGGATAGCTGATTGATAGTGTAATAAACAATGAAAGGACTGACAGTTCCTTGATATACATTCGCTCACTGTCCAGCATCATGCTCTGTAATATCTTTTCATTATACCCCATGGGTTATCTCCCAGTCCCCTTCCTGTGCTCTAATCTAGTTACTGATTGATGTTTTTCACCTCCCATCCAGTAAATAAACATTAGGGGTAATTGACACTTTTTACTGTGTGGTTTTAAACCTGAGGTATGTTGGCATGTTAATTATGTCTTGCCCCGGAATTTATAGAGAATAATGGATGTGTGCATTAACTCTATACTGTCATTGGCATTAATTAACCAGACCAGACATCATTATGGAGCCTTTGCATAGCGATACTTCAATGTATTGTGTCTCAGTGTCCTCCTACTTATAAACCATTTACAAACAGTTTTATTAAGTATTTCTTAATGTAACGTAGTACCTATACTGAACAAAAATATACATGCAGCATGCAACAATTTCAATAATTATAATGAGCTACAGGTCATATAAGGAAATCAGTCAATTTTAATAAATTCATTAGGGCCTAAACTATGGATTTCACATGACTGGTCAGGGGCACAGCCATGGGTGGCCTTGGAGGGCATAGACCCACCCACTTGGGAGCCATGCCCAGCCAATAAGAATGAGTTATTCCCCACAAAAGTACTTTATTACGGACAGAAATATTCCTCGAGTTGGTGGGCCTTGTGTGCAAAATTTGAGAGAAATACTATTTTAGTGCATATGGAAGAAAAAAAAAGATATTTTATTTCACCTCATGAAACATGGGACCAACACTTTACGTTTCTATTTTTGTATAATATACCTTTATGTAAAGTGGTATCCATAGTTGTAATGTCTGTCTCTTCTCTGATCTGAGATACTGGTGGTTCTGTCAACAGGCAGCCCTGGCTGGAGGTACCACCATGGTTATAGGACATGTATTACCAGAGAAGAATGAATCTCTACTGGAAGCCTACGAGAAGGCCCGCTCCCAGGCCGACAATAAAGCCTGCTGCGATTACGCCCTGCATATGGGGGTCACCTGGTGGGGGCCCAAGGTAACTGTCACACTCTCTTGATAACTGGTGTTTTTATACCCTTTTCATTTAACTGAGCTAAGATCTGTACTGCACTCACCTGGTTACACATCCGCCATAGTTGCTGGAACTGTGCTGCAAAAGTCACTGAGAGGAAAATATCAATGCCAACACACTACGATTCAGGTTGGCACAATAGTATGAAAAGGTATGACTCCTGACTAAGGCTGTGGCGGTCATGCCATTTTGTCAGCCTGTGATTGTGAAGGAAATAACTGCTGGCTGTCCGTCACGTGATCGGGACTTTCTCACAGGCTACAAACAAGTGAAGACAGACACATCGGGGACGCAACTGCACCAATTCCGAGGCGCATATTGAAGATATTGGAAGAACTGTCCACATTTACTTTTCGGCAGCCAACAAGATGGGTAGGCCTGACGAACAGCAAAAGCACTACTAGCCTATGTCAATCTATTATCCCCCATAGTACAAAAGTTGACGTGTTCTATTCTGTGCGAGAAATAAATATTCCAGACTATGTTTGGGACAATGAGCAATGAGCCTGACGCAACAGATCAGAACGTTTAGCTTAAAATGTTGATGAACTATTAGGCTATTTCTTCACTTTATACGCGCAGCAATGCGCACACGGCAGTAGGCTATAAGCACAAATGTTCCATTAGCAGTAAAACACCATAATCAAAAGTGACCTCAAATGCGATTATGCATGTAATGCTTTTATTATGAAGATGCATTTTGGTGGGTTCAAATTATCTTCCCCAAACTCGTAACTCACACACTGCATATGTATGCCAGTTAGGCTCTATACACATTGTATAGCGGATTAATGTGCTTCATTTTAAGAAGTTATTTGGCCAGTTTAGTTGCGATACAAACCTTATCGGAACATATAGGCCCATGGGCTAAGCTACATGAGGTGTGGGACTATGATTTGAAAAAGTCGCATTAAAAAAGCATGCAGTGTTTCTTGCCTTAAGCTGGTTATCATTCTCAAGTGATAATATGTAAGTCAGAGGCTAATATTGTCACCCATCAGACTATTCTTGATTTAATCTTTACATATACTAAATAATATATGTGTGAAATTTGTTTCGATTTAGAATGGACCATTATCATGCACCTGTAATTGAAACAGGGGGGGGGGAATACATGTCATCTATGCACTTAAATAGCGTATGGAGAATGCGTTTCCCGTGGCTCATTTTCATGCCAGCCAGGTAGGCTATACTCCTGCTATACTCCTGCAATGTGCTTAATATTAGGAAAGTTGAGAAAAAAATATAATAGGTCTAGCCTATAGAAAGCTGATGGGATCCTCCTCTTTTTAACAGAGGCCATCAGTCTGTTTTCTCACGCAATTGCATAGCTTATAGAAATGTTGAGCAACATGAGCTCATGGGGTCTTGTGAAGTGTTTGATTAGATTTTTGATTACATTTGCATTGATGTCAGAGTGATTAGAAGGACAATAGAGTGCTGAGTACCAGGCAGTTAGTAAGTTTGGTAAGTTACTATTGACCAGCAGCAGCATCAGAGCTTGGAGAAGCCTAATTACCGTGACTAAACGGTCACTTGCAATTTGACTGCTGTGACCGTCGGTGTGGCTGTAATACTGTCACTGTAACAGCCCTACTCCTGACTGTGTTCATCTTGTTCAGGTGGACTCTAACCTCTAACCCCTGACCTGTAGGTGCGTGCTGAGATGGAGAGCCTGGTGAGAGATAAAGGGATCAACTCGTTCCAGATGTTCATGGCCTATAAGGACCTGTTCATGCTGAGGGACTCAGAACTTTTCCAGGCCCTACAGAACTGTAAGGACATCGGGGCCGTGGCCCGTGTACACGCTGAGAACGGAGAACTAGTGGCCGAGGTGAGTCTCGGAATCTGGTTCAATATGTAGTCCCACATCAATGACATTTTCTTCCATCATGTCTTTGCTCAGAAAGAGATACAACAAAGTCAGCTTAATTTCATTCATTACTTTTAAAAACCCTTACTTATCTATCCAACTGTAAGAAATTGACTGACACAAACAGTTTACAAAAGTGTGAGAAACTGACTGGTACTTGACAGAGGGACTGTCACCACAGTAAGCAGTTTTATTCACACAAAGGAGACTAGGGTTGTTGTGTGCTAAGGTCAGAGGTGAGACAGAGCCCATAGAGCAACTTTTTTTTGCGGGGGGACCATTGTAACTGACCCTCGAGCCACTGCGGCCCATCATGATCAGTCCCCGTTTTTTTGTGGCCCCCACCCCCATCAAAGTTGCCCATCCCTGCCATAGAGTTAAAATGACTTGAAAAGACATCCAACGTTCCGTGATGGATGAACCGCCAGCCATATTTAGTGCACATCCGATTTCCATCAGTGATACAGCACATACACCAGGATTCCTGTGTGTTTTCTAGGGAGCCAAAGAGGCATTGGACCTGGGAATCAGTGGCCCAGAGGGCATTGAGATCAGCAGACCAGAGGAGGTAAGACGTTCTCTTTACTCTTCGGATAAAAGCCTCTGCTAAATGGCATACATTCTCATTATGTTATTATATACTACTGTTGTAGTCTGTCCTCATAATTAACACATACTCCTTATCTTTCTTCCATGACTTCATAGACATAGCCGTTACAGTTTTATAGTCTTACTGTTTTTCCAGTGAAGCATTTCCAGTGCCTATGTTATAGATATCGGCCCTTCATAATATTGTAATGACCCTAGCATTGAGGATCGTCTTATACCGACTCAACACAATATCCGTTTTTTTTCTTTCTTTCTCACAGCTGGAGGCAGAGGCCACCCATCGTGCGATCACCATCGCCAATAGGGTGAGTGTGTGTTCTGTGTCAAGTTGTTGCATTTTCTTTATCGTCAAGCACTTCAGTCCAATGGTAACTGCCCCCGAAATACCATGCAGTATCTGGAACTAGTCCTGCATTTGGCATGGGTATTTGGCATGTTTTCTTCTGGTGAAACTCTCTCTAAGACATGTTGTCTCACTCTCTGTCGTTCTCTTTCAGGCCCACTGTCCTATCTACCTTGTCAACGTGTCCAGCATGTCAGCAGGAGATGTGCTTGCCACAGCCAAGATGCAGGGTAAGGCCAAGGCATATCTTATCCTGTCCTGTCATATCCTGTCTTGTTCAGTCCTGTCGTATCCTGTCCTGTGCATATCACAGATGACTTTTCATGTGGTTTGTGACCCTCTGCTGGCTTGGTCTGGGCTGATCTTCACTACAAGTGCTTCTGGAACCCCACCTGTCTGTCTGTCTGTCTGTCTTGTACAGTAACTTGCCAATACTACACACTACACATCACATCCCAGTGCCTTCAGAAACTATTCAGACCCCTTGATTTTTTCTACATTTTGTAACGTTACAGCCTTATTCTAAAATGTATTAATTAAAACATTTTCCTCGGCAATCTACGCACAATACCCCATAATGACAAAGTGAAAACATGTTTTTAGAAATGTTTTAAAATGTATTAAAAATGAAAAAAAACAGAAATACCTTATTTACATACGTATTCAGACCTTTTGCTAGGGAGACTCGAAATTGAGCTCAGGTGCATCCTGTTTCCATTGATCATCCTTGAGATGTTTCTACAACTTGAGTCCACAATTGATTGGGCATGATTTGGAAAGGCACACATCTGTCTATATAAGGTCCCACAGTTGACAGTGCATGTCAGAGCAAAAACCAAGCCAAGGAGGTCGAAGGAATTGTCCGTAGAGCTCCGAGACGGGATTGTACCCAAAAGATTACCTGCACCATTGAAGGTCCCCAAGAACACAGTGGCCTCCATCATTCTTAAATGGAAGAAGTTTGGAACCACCGAGACTCTTCCTAGGACCTGGCCACCCGGCCAAACTGAGCAATCGGGGGAGAAGGGCCTTGGTCAGGGAGGTGACCAAGAACCCGATGGTCACTCTGACAGAGCTCCATAGTTCCTCTGTGGAGATGGGAGAACCTTCCAGAAGGACAACCATCTCTGCAAATCTCCACCAATCAGGCGTTAATGGTAAAGTGGCCAGACGGAAGCCACTCCTCAGTAAAAGGCACATGACAGCCCGCTTGGAGTTTGAAAAAAGGCGCCTAAAGACTCTCAGATCATGAGAAACAAGATTCTCTTGTCTGATGAAACCAAGATTGAACTCTTTGGTGGCAGAATCATGCTGTGGGGATTGTTTTTCAGCGGAGTACTTGTCAGGATCGAGGCAAAGATGAACGGAGCAAAGTACAGAGAGATCCTTAATGAAAACCTGCTCCAGAGCGCTCAGGACCTCAGACTGGGGTGGTTCACCTTACAACAGGACAATGACCCTAAGCACACAGCCAAGACAACGCTGGAATGGCTTGGGGACAAGTCTCTGAATGTCCTTGAGTTGCCCAGCCAGAGACTGGACTTGAACCCGATCGAACACCTCCGGAGAGACCTGAAAATAGCTGTGCTGCAACGCTCCCCACCCAACCTGACACAGCTTGAGGGGATCTGCAGAGAAGAATGGGAAAAACTCCCCAAATACAGGTCTGCCAAGCTTGTTGCGTCATACCTAAGAAGACTCGAGACTGTAATCACTGCAAAAGGTACTTCAACAAAATACTGAGTAAATGGTCTGAATACTTATGTAAATGTGATATTCAATATAAATTAGAACTGTTTTTATAACTAAAAAACTGTTTTTGCTTTGTCATTATGGGATATTGTGTGTAGATTGATGAGGGGGAAAAAACGATTGAATAATTTTTAGAATAAGGCTGTAACGTAACAAAATGCGGAAAAAGTCAAGGGGTCTGAATACTTTCCGAAGGCACTGTATATGGACATGTATAAATCCATCTATATAATCTGTCGACAGGTAAAGTGGTCCATGGGGAGACCACCACAGCCCATGCGGTGCTGAACGGTCTGCAGTACTACCATCAGGACTGGGCCCATGCTGCAGCCTACGTCACTGTTCCTCCTCTACGCCTGGACCCAAACACACCCAACTACCTGATGAGTCTACTGGGAAAGTAAGAGCACACACACACACACACACACACACACACACACACACACACACACCACACACACACACACACACACACACACACACACACACACCACACACACACACACCACACCACAACACACACAAACACACACACACACACACACCTTCCTGATGAGTCTACTTGGAAAGTAAGACGCACACAACACACACACACGTTGCACCATACACACATACACACACACACACACACGAGGGGGCACATTTCCTTTGTACCCTGCTGAAGGTGATTTATTCAGCGAATGTGATGTCTGGGAAATTGCCTTTAAATTCTACCGCTGTGCAAAAATCGTACATCTGGGTTGGATTGAATCCAGGCACCAGTCTTAACAGCGCTTGTAGCTCTCATTAATATATATAAATACTTTTTGCTGTTGGTATAATAACATTTGAATAAAATTTCCCCCTGACCCGTACTCGCCTCCTTCTCTCTAGGCTTTAACAGTGAAACTCTGAACGTAGTGTTATCAAATCAAAGTTAATAGAATTTATATTTGCGTTCTCTACATTTTCCCCCCTGACCTATCCTCTCCTCCTTCTCTCTGACCCACTACAGTGATACGCTGAACGTAGTGGCGTCTGACCACCGCCCCTTCACCACCAAACAGAAGGCTATGGGCAAGGATGACTTCACAAAGATCCCCCACGGAGTCCCGGGCATCCAGGACCGCATGAGCGTCATCTGGGAGAGAGGAGTGGTAAGCAAACATGATGTACCTCTACTGTTTGTACGTAGGCAAAGCTCTACGGCTGTATAGAAAGACAACAGAAAGGTTAGATCTGCTATTGTGACTGCTGTAACTAACTACTACCATGATACCTTGTTGCCGTTGGACATGTATCTGTTGCAATATTTGTTGTGCATGGTCCCTGTCAAACACATATGCTGTTTGAGTCTAGTGCTTGACATGTTGATAACAGATTTGCTCCCTCTGCCCTCTCCCTCTGCCATGGAACATTTTGACCCTCTGCTCCTGTAGGTCGGAGGCAAGATGGACGAGAACCGTTTTGTTGCGGTGACCAGCTCCAACGCAGCTAAGATCTACAACCTGTACCCCAGGAAGGGTAGGATCATCCCAGGGGCTGACGCTGACCTGGTGGTCTGGGACCCTGAAGGGACCAAGTATGTAACCGTATCCACTGTCCCCTCACTCCCTCCCTTCTCACTACTACCGCTACGGCGACCGTTCACCCTCTGGGGGATGCTAAGGTTTTTCTTTTAAACACTTTTAGTGGTGACTCGAGGAACCATTGCTAGTAAACGGTTCATATTTGCACCTTTGGTTAGTTGAGGGGTTCTTGGTGGAATCTTTAATGGTTCAATGTAGAGTGGAGACGTGGCTTAGAAGGGGTGTAGCTTTCAGATAGATATTTTTGGGGCCACCCTTTAAAGTCAATGAGGCTAACAGAGGTGAGTTCCTCAAGATGCCTATGCAACTTTATTACTGTAGGTAATCAGTAATGTTATTTTTATATAAAAGTATGTAATATGGAAAAATGTTCAATTACTTTTTGTATTTGCAGTATTCAAACGTAGCATGATGAACAGGAATGACATTTACATTAGCGGGTGGCCAAAAATAACTATCTGAAAGCCACGCCTACAATAAGCCACGCCTCCTATCTGATAGGCTGACACCTCTACAATATATTATTAAAAAGGAAGAAAAAAAATTATCACAAAAAGATTCCGGTTTGAACCTTTACACAGGGGTTCCCCGAATACCCTTTTCAGAGGGGTTCCTCTAGGAACCTTTTTCAACTAGAAAGGTTACGCCGCTGTGGCAACCCAACAGGTTCTTTCTGGCACCTTTACCTCTAAGAGTATAGAGTAACAATAATAGTATATGCCACTTACCAGATGCTTTTCTTATCAACTGAGCCACACAAGACCAATAACCTATTGTATGTGTTAAAGACTATATATTTCTCTGTGTCCAGGACCATCTCTGTGGACACACAGGTGCAGGGTGGAGACTACAACCTGTACGAGAGTCTTCGTTGCCATGGTGTCCCCCTGGTTACCATTAGCCGTGGTCGTTTGGTCTATGAGAACGGAGTGTTCACGTGCTCCGAGGGCTCTGGGAAGTTCTATCCTCTCAGAACCTTCCCTGACTACCTCTACAAGAAAATGGTGCAGCGGGAGAAGGTATTCTAAAAAGCCATCAACAGGATGTGGATTTGAAAATGTTCATTTACCTATGCATTTTGCAGCAGATGAAAGGTGATCTTTGAATCGCATAAACTTTCCATACCTGCTTCAGATTGTCTTGATTGTCATAATGTATTATTAATGTGTTATAACTGTGTGTATAACCAGAGAATAATTATTGTGTGTGTCTATGTGTATGTGTGTGTGTGTGTGTGTGCGTGCGCGTGTCTGTGTTTGCATCTCTGCTTACTCGTGCGCACGTGTGTGTCTCTCTCTCCTCAGTGTCAGGCCCTGAAGGCTGTGGAGCGTGAGCCCTACGTAGGAGACGTAGCGTTGATGAATTCTGGGAAGAAGGACTGTGGACCATGTGATGGGGACACCCCAACACGACCACACACCAAGCACGGAGGACAGAGAGACCTGCATGGGTCCAGTTTCAGCCTCTCTGGTAACACACACACACACATCGCTTTGCAATTTGGGATTGTATAATTTGCATCTCTCCCTCTAAGGCCTATATAACTTTATTAATCACCAGCTCTAATGCAGTATCTACTATATCTATATGTTTCAATCTCTACTGGAAAGATGCACAATTAGCTACATTTTTGTTAACCTAACAGATCGTTATTGGACACTTTTTGTTTTATCAATCTCTCCAGGTGCCCAGGTTGATGATAAAATCCCAAAGAGATCTTCTGCAAGGATTCTGGCCCCCCCAGGTGGTCGATCCAGTGGCATCTGGTAACTGTGTGGTAGAGTAGTGAGTTCTAGAACCAAACAATTACTGTAGTTCTCTATTAGAATGAAACCTGAAGGAAAGTTCAGGGCCAACTAAGACAAACTGCTTGTTACGTTCACCCAGAAAGCATAGAAAGAAAAGAAAATCTCACATGTCATTTCAAAAACGAACTCACGTATTTAGTGTATATATGATGACAGGGTCTGAGTAACATTTATATGACACTGATGTAATTTTAATATTTGTTGGAATATCTGCCTGTATGGTCAAACCCTGAACAATATTGGGCTTAGCAAATTTTTGGACAAATCAAAACTAAATTTGCACGGTAGCTATGTTGCTAGTTGACTGTTTTGGATAAATGTATGTATTTTAGAGAAAGTACTCAATGTCATTATACACTAATGGTTTTAGGGGGATGAGGGGAGGATGGGGTTGAGTTGATAATTGGTTTTACCTCACTGTTTAACCTACAATATTGCACTTGTATCATGTACTACTTAGCTGCCTTTTCCTTACATGATTTGATGTGTAACAGAACAACTTTTCTACCAATACAGAACAGTCATGAATTCACGTGATTAGTTATTTACTACGCAATATCTCAAAGCACTTGACATGAAATAACGTGAATATAACAATTTTTGTGTGAAACACTGTTTTTTTTCTGTTCGGGTCCCTTCACGATTCCATTTGTCTAATTTTGACGAAAACTCAAATGCAAGCTGATACTTAAAAAAAAAAAAAAAAGTTTTATCTTACAATGTTATTTGAAAAGATGTCATTCCCCTTTACAGCACTGTCAAAAGTATAATCATGAGTCCTGAACAACTAAGGATGACATCGGTCATCAAAATACGTAGGCTAAGTAAGTTCAGAGTTGTTATAGCTTCTATGTTGCTGTTTACAGTTGAATAATAGTAGCACTCTCTTCCTTCCTGGTCATCTCATCTCCCATCAATGTGAATGAACCTACGCTGTGTTTACTGTATGTATTTTGTGGCATAGAACAATTATATGTGAGGCACTGATATGACTCATATTTAGCATCTTTCTATGTCTAAGTGGTGATATGATATTTCTTTACTTTTCTCTGTCTGTTAGCGACAAGTTAGCTAGCTTCACTCTGAAATGCCTTTTTCTCACAAGAGAAGTCTCACATTCAACACATATACACTTACTAGAGATAGCATGTTTATGATTGTGGTTCTTTTTAGGATGTGCAAACTAACTACTGAGCACATAACACTTTTTTATGTCTTTGGGGTTCTTTTTTTGTTACAACACTGGGGAATTCTGGTCTTGCACTGAAAAGTATTTGACAGTTTTGTGTATCTTTTGGGTTGACATTTCCAATGTTGTAACACTGTCGATTGGGTAAGAGAAGTGCATAATCTATAATTTGACTGAATCTTGGGTATTATAATGGAAATGGAAATATACAAATGCAAGTTCTTCAGGTTTGTTATGTGTTTATGTCATAATGTCATTCAAAAATGCACTGTCATTATATTACTGGGTGGCATGCTTATTCAAGATTGTGTCAACAAAAAACCACTGATGTTTTGGGGGGGTTTCAAATTGCCTTGACACCGTTCCATTGTAAGCTACTGAGAACATATCATATGACTTTTGTTTGTGAAGAATATACTTTATTGTTTTGCCATAGTCCAAACCACACTGTACATGATATGACTGCAGTGTAAGAGGTCCTCACTGGTGCTGAATAGCCTACTGTGTTTTCACTGAGGTTTGGTTTCGTTTTATCCTATGTGCTCTTGCAGCTCTTTATCACATGATTGAGTGCAAATAAACCACACGGAAAGTTCAAGCTTGAATTGTGTTTCTTTAAAAAATCTAAAACATAATAGGCCCTATAGCCTATACTGTATTTGGCAAACGGGGTTCAATACATTGCAATGTATGTGCAATTGTGTTGCTTTAGCATGTAATAGCCTATAACATGAATAAAACGACCCCAATAACCACATCGGTCTTTAGTAAAGCTCTATGGAGGCCTAAGAACATGTAGGCTAGTGACTACTCACTATAATAGGTCAAAATCCTATTTATATATTTACCATAGACTCGACTCTAACAGCATGGAGTACCGCGCATGCGCATTAGTTCCTGAATTGTTGCAGACGAAACGTCGGTAGTGGTGGGGTCCGTGCTATCAGGGATTCCTTGGGACGTCCATTTTTCTTTAACCTTTATTTAACTAGGCAAGTCAGTTAAGAACAAATTCTTATTTACAATGACGGCCTACACCGACCAAACCCAAACGACGCTGGGCCAATTGTGCGACACGCCCTATGCGATTCCCAATCACGGCCGATTAATCTCTATTAGTCGAATTCAATAGGATCTCTGTGGGCCTAGTCGTAAAGATTTGTCATTTAACTTTTAAAATGTATTACCTTTTTATAGAGGCATAAACACAACCAGTCATGATGTTTTAATCTGATTGTCAAACAATCTCTTCAAAGGGCTCCTTTACTAGGCTACCCACGCACGTTTAAACAAAACACCAAAGGGTGTTGGGCTGATGACATTTTGCCATTAGTCCAGAATTTATGCGTCCACTGCTGTGTCCGAGTGAGTCTCGGTGCATCTCTGCCTTGGCATGATGTCAGTGTTCTTGTCGAACCACATCGCATTTTGGAGCGTATGGTTGCAGCCTGGTCTCATAGACTAGACGTAGCATAGTACAAATTAGTGTGATATTACATTTACATTTAAGTCATTTAGCAGACGCTCTTATCCAGAGCGACTTACAAATTGGAAAGTTCATACATATTCATCCTGGTCCCCCCGTGGGGAATGAACCCACAACCCTGGCGTTGCAAGCGCCATGCTCTACCAACTGAGCCACACGGGACCGCAGTGATATTCAATCCAAGGTGGCTTAGCAGTTCAGACGTCTTTTTCTGTTCCGTATTGTTCGTGTCCTGTATATATATATTTTACACCTTTCTTCGCATATCTTTTATCTATTTTATTATCCAAGAACTCAACTACAAAAGCTTTCCTGCAAAAGCTTTCCTGCAACCCGCTTCACCAATTACAAAAAGTATTATTTACCTCAATCTGAAAATCCATCGTGGAAGCTAGCCAGGGGCTAATTCAGAAGCTAGCCTGAAAGCTAACCAGAAGCTACTCCGATAGCTAGCCAGAAGCTAATCTGTAGCTGCCCGAAATTAGCCGGTTTGCTGGCTAGCGTTGGTGTTTCAGCTGCCCACGTTTAGTGGTCATCAGCTATTCCTTTAGCTCGATAATCTACCGGCACTTTGTGCAACGCGACTCGGACCGGAGCATTCCGGGACTCTTTTTCTCTCAGTTTCCCCGGATTCCAGCCGCAGGCTCTGGACACTTGCACCTTGATTTCGCAGCTAGCTAGCTGCAAACCGTGTGACTATTGGCTTACGTCGACCCCGGAGCAAACTCAAATCATTCTGGAGCTAGCCAGCTGAGGAGTTCCATCACCATCCGGCCCGTTTCTTTTGTTGCTGCTGCAGATACGGACCCCACCGGGCCTTCACGACTGACTGCCGCGACTGACTGCCGACGTTATCTGCCCGAGGGATTTATCCAACTGGCACCTCCGTCCCGACGTTACCTGAACGCTCATCTGAGGCCCGCTAATCGTTAGCTGTCTTATCGGCTGCTATTTGAACAAGTATATCGGACAACTATTATTATTATTATTATTTATTTATTTTATTTTTTCCTTGGGTCACTATATCTATTTGCCAATTTGGATTGATCCCCTCTACCACACGGAACCCCACTACACGGAACCCCACTAACCTACCGACGGAAACGCACGAGGTATCTACAAACAGACCTCCATCCTATGCTGCTACCGATAGCCATATACCCGGCCAGCTGTCTGGATCGCCACGACCCCAACCAACCTCTACTCACTGGACCCTTATTGATCACTCGATTAGCATGCCTCTCCTTAATGTAAATATGCCTTGTCCATTGCTGTTCTGGTTAGTGTTTATTGTTATTTCACTGTAGAGATTCTAGCCCTGCTCTCTATACCATATCCAACCTCAGTTCCACCACCCACATATGCGATGACATCACCTGGTTTCAATTATGTTTCTAGAGACAATATCTCTCTCATCATCACTCAATACCTAGGTTTACCTCCACTGTATTCACGTCCTACCATACCTTTGTCTGTACATTATTCCTTTAAACTATTTTATCGCCCCCAGAAACCTCCTTTTACTCTCTGCTCTAGTAGCTCTAGGCGACCAATTCTCATAGCTTTTAGCCGTACCCTTATCCTACTCCTCCTCTGTTCCTCTGGGTGTAGAGGTGAATCCAGGCCCTGCAGTACCTGGCTCCACTCCTATTCCCCAGGCGCTCTCTTTTGATGACTTCTGTAACCGTAATAGCCTTGGCTTCATGCATGTTAACATTAGAAGCCTCCTCCCTAAGTTTGTTTTGTTCACTGCTTTAGCACACTCTGCCAACCCGGATGTTTTAGCCGTGTCTGAATCCTGGCTTAAGAAGACCACCAAAAATTCAGACATTTTCATCCCCAATTACAAGATTTTCAGACAAGATAGAACGGCCAAAGGGGCGGTGTTGCAATCTACTGCAAAGACTGCCTGCAGAGTTCTGTTATACTATCCAGGTCTATTCCCAAACAATTTGAACTTCTACTTTTAAAAATCCACCTCTCTAAAACAAGTCTCTCACTGTTGCCGCTGCTATAGACCACCCTCTGCCCCAGCTGTGCTCTGGACACTATATGTGAACTGATTGCCCCCCATCTATCTTCAGAGCTCGTGCTGCTAGGCGACCTAAATTTGAACATGCTCAACACCCCAGCCACCCTACAATCTAAGCTTAATGCCCTCAATCTCACACAAATTATCAATGAACCTACCAGGTACCACCCCAATTCCGTAAACACGGGTACCCTCATAGATATCATCCTAACAAACTTGCCCTCCAAATACACCTCTGCTGTTTTCAACCAAGATCTCAGCGATCACTGCCTCATTGCCTGCATCCGTAATGGGTCAGCGTCAAACGACCTCCACTCATCACTGTCAAACGCTCCCTGAAACACTTCAGCGAGCAGGCCTTTCTAATCGACCTGGCCGGGTATCCTGAAGGAATATTATCTCATCCCGTCAGTAGAGGATGCCTGTCATTTTTTTAAAATGCCTTCCTCACCATCTTGAATAAGCATGCCCCATTCAAGAAATTTAGAACCAGGAACAGATATAGCCCTTGGTTCTCTCCTGACCTGACTGCCCTTAACCAACAGAAAAACATCCTATGGCGTTCTGCATTAGCATCGAACAGCCCCGTGATATGCAACTTTCAGGAAGCCAGAAACCAATATACACAGGCAGTTAGAACAGCCAAGGCTAGCTTTTTCAAGCAGAAATTTGCTTCCTGCAACACAAATTCAAAAAAGTTCGTGGGACACCGTAAAGTCCATGGAGAATAAGACACCTCCTCCCAGCTTCCACCGCTCTGAAGATAGGAAACACTGTCACCACGACACAATCCACTATAATTGAGAATTTCAATAAGCATTTTTCTACGGCTGGCATGCTTTCCACCTGGCTACCCCTACCCCGGACAACAGCACTGCCCTCCCCTCTGCTACTCGCCCAGCCTTCCCCATTTCTCTTTCTCCCAAATACAGTCAGCTGATGTTCTAAATGAGCTGCAAAATCTGGACCCTTACAAATCAGCCGGGCTAGATAATCTGGACCCTTTTTCTATAACATGAAATTCCATTCTCTATATTTTTTTACTTTAATGTCTTATAGTGTTCATGTTGCTTGGTTTCTTATTGATTGGTGCTCCTCTTAAATGCTTTTGGTTTATCTCGATTGCTATCTATATCTATCCTGCCTTTCTAAAGGTCTTCGAAAGCCAAGTCAACAAACAGATTACCGACCATTTCGAATCCCACCACACCTTCTCCGCAATGCAATCTGGTTTCAGAGCTGGTCATGGGTGCACCTCAGCCACGCTCAAGGTCATTAAACGATATCTAACCGCCATCGATAGGAAACAAACTGTGCAGCCGTATTCATTGACTGGCCAAGGCCTTGACTCTGTCAATCCACCACATCCTCATTGGCAGACTCGACAGCCTTGGTTTCTCTAATGATTGCCTCGCCTGGTTCACCAACTACTTCTCCTATCGAGTTTCAGTGTGTCAAATCGGAGGGTCTGTTGTCCGGGCCTCTGGCAGTCTCTATGGGGGTGCCACAGGGTTCAATTCTTGGACCGACTCTCTTCTCTGTTTACATCAATGATGTCGCTCTTGCTGCTGGTGATTTCTGATCCACCTCTACGCAGACGACACTATTCTGTATACTTCTGGCCCTTCTTTTGACTCTGTGTTAACACCCTCCAGGCGAGCTTCAATGCCATCACAACTCTCCTTCCGTGGCCTCCAACTGCTCTTAAATACAAGTAAAACCAAATGCATGCTCTTCAACCGATCGCTGCCTGCTCCTGCCCGCCTGTCCAACATCACTACTTTGGACGGCTCTGACTTAGAATATGTGGACAACTACAAATACCTAGGTGTCTGTTAGACTGTAAACTCTCCTTCCAGACTCACATCAAACATCTCCAATCCAAAGTCAAATCTAGAATTGGCTTCCTATTCCGCAACAAAGCATCCTTTACTCATGCTGCCAAACATACCCTTGTAAAACTGACCATCCTACCAATCCTCGACTTCGGTGATGTCATTTACAAAATGCCTCCAAACCCTACTCAATAAATTGGATGCAGTCTATCACAGTGCCATCCGTTTTGTCACCAAAGCCCCATATACTACCCACCACTGCGACCTGTACACTCTCGTTGGCTGGCCCTCGCTTCATACTCGTCGCCAAACCCACTGGTTCCAGGTCATCTACAAGACCCTGCTAGGTAAAGTCCCCCTTATCTCAGCTCGCTGGTCACCATAGCAGCACCTACCTGTAGCACGCGCTCCGAGCCAGGTATATCTCTCTAGTCACCCCCAAAACCAATTCTTCCTTTGGACGCCTCTCCTTCCAGTTCTCTGCTGCCAATGACTGGAACGAACTACAAAAATCTCTGAAACTGGAAACACCTATCTCCCTCACTAGCTTTAAGCACCAGCTGTCAGAGCAGCTCATAGATTACTGCACCTGTACATAACCCATCTACAATTTAGCCCAAACAACTACCTCTTTACCTACTGTATTTATTTATTAATTTATTTTGCTCCTTTGCACCCCATTATTTCTGTCTCTACTTTGCACTTTCTTCCACTGCAAACCAACCATTCCAGTGTTTTTTATTTTTTTTTATTTTACTTGCTGTGTTGTACTCACTTCGCCTCCATGGCCTTTTATATTTTTATTTATTTATACATATATTTGTTTGCKTTCACCTCCCTTATCTCACCTCACTTGCTCACATTGTATATAGACTTATTTTTTTTTTCACTGTATTATTGACTATATGTTTGTTTTACTCCATGTGTAACTATGTGTTGTTGTATGTGTCGAACTGCTTTGCTTTATCTTGGCCAGGTCGCAATTGTAAATGAGAACGTGTTCTCAATTTGCCTACCTGGTTAAATAAAGGTTAAATAAATAAAATAAAATAAATATGTTACATTTTGTATTTACATAAGACAGATGGTTACTTAAGGCTAAAACCAAATTGTTGCGGTGGATGGGTGGGAGTATAACGTGAAGGTCTAGCATCCCAAAGGTTGCCCGTTTAAATCTCATCACGAACAACTTTAGCATTTTAGCTAATTAGCAACTTTTCAACTACTTCCTGCTTTTAAGCTACTTTGCAACTACTTAGCATCCCAGCTAGCAGAGTGAATCTGGGCCGATTCCGTCTGAGAGTCGGGGCACTTGGCTGAGAGTCAGACTCGGCCGACGTCATGTGGCCCGAGTCTGGGCCGCCTTAGGTAGTATTACTTATGTCTAGGATGCGGGGATTGAGCTCGGGCCAATTCCGGTGTGAGTTATCTGGCCCAAATGTATTACTTGGGGCTCAGGCCGATTGGGGCTACTCTCTGGCAGCTGATTACACAGGCTGCTTTATATAATTAACATTTCATTGTTTATTTATTTTTCCATATTTTCTCAGTGTTTCTGTGATCAAAAAATACAATTAACATTTAAATACAATTATTTAAGAGTCCTGTTTAAGTTGTATTTTGATACTTTGTGCAAGGCAATTGATAAGCATTAAAAACTTTGTGGATGGAGCCTCCCAAGTGGGACAGTGGACACTCGGGAGACACTGCATCACAGTGCAAACTGCGTTGCTACAGATGCTAGTTCGATACCCGTGCCGTCCGTGACCGGGAGACCCATGAGGCAATGCACAATTGGTCCAGCGTCGTCCGAGTTAGGGGAGGGTTTGGCCGGCCGGCATGTCCTTGTCCCATCGCGCTGTAGTGACTCTTGTGGCGGGCCAGGCACATGCATGCTGACACAGTCACCAGGTGTATGGTGTTTCCTCTGACATCATTTTTTGGGGGGTGGATGGGATAATTTGTATGCATAAAATGTATAATAGTAATAATTAATTACTAAATCGGGTAATTTTGTATAAATGTATTTAAATTTGTATCGTGCCGCTTATGGGGGGATTCTGGTAAGATGCCGGCAAAATCGGCTGAATTCCAGTAGACGGAAATGGCCCGATGTACTTGGGCTGATTCTGGGCAGTCATTCATTTTGATTCCGGGCCGAGTCCGACACCCGATTCTGGACCGATTCAATCAGTTCCGGCCCCCCGGAAGAGTGCCGCTTCTGGGCTGATTCCTCATTGCTAGTGTAACCGTATTGCTTCCGTCCCTCTCCTCGCCCCTACCTGGGCTCGAACCAGGGACCCTCTGTACACATCAACAACTGACACCCACAAAGCATCGTTACCTATCGCTCCACAAAAGCCTACTAGCGCACACCCCGCTAACTAGCTAGCCATTTCACACTGGTTACACTAGCTGGGATGTTAGCTAACCCTTCCCCTAATCCTTACTTTAAGCTTGTTAGCTAACCCTTCCCCTAACCTTAACCCTAAACCTTTTAGCAAACCTTTCCCCTAACCCTAACCTTAAAGCCCGTTAACCTAACTCCTAAACTTAAACTTAAACGTAACCCTAACCTTAACCCCTAGCCTATATATGTAAGTAACCATTAGTTTCTCGGATTTACGTACAGAATAATACGAAATGTGCTGAGACCAGGTTGCAGCCACACCACCCGTTTTCAAATCCTTTCGCCCTCTGACATACCGTAATGGTAAATAATGGTGTAACAGCCTACAATTTTCTTGACATTTTGTTTTCATTATTGTGATAGGCTCACTATTTATTTTGCAGGGACGCCGTACCGGACCGTACCGCCTTACTTTCACCCCTGGGGTTAGTGAGGTTTACGGTAGGGACGTCCCAAATATCCCAGATAGCACTGATGAAGTAGTGGGGGCGGGCCGTTACTAACCAGTGCACCGCGCAGGAACTCTGGCAACAGCTACAGCGGAGGATTGGAGCATAGGAATACTGCCAGCGAAATAACAACAGAGAAAGATAGCTCTCCGAATACAGTGAGTAATGCATTTTTTACCCAAACACTGCATTTGCCTTAGCAAATTAGACATTTTATGCGTGCCTTTTGCATTTTTATGGCATAATATGGTGCCTCTTATCCATTCAGTGAGGATATTTATTTTACAGTGACAGTTCTCTATTCGGAGAGGCCTGCAGAGGGGGCCCGGCTCCTTGGATAGCAACTGTAACATTGCAGGGTTTTGTTTCTTTACACCTAATACAAATAGGGCAAATGTATTGTTCTCTGAGCATGCTATACACTATCAATTTACTGCGTATAAATACCGAATAAATTAATATATTTTGTGAACCTTATATAGAGTGAGATTGCGCACGGTTCTGTAAAGGCCTAGAATAGAATAGGGTTTAGAGACGAGAATAAAATTGACTCCTCCCACGGTAGTGTCTGTGGTGTTTATGGTTGCTTGTAATTGAGCTTTTATTACAGTAGAATAGCCATGATTGTATTATAAACCCAGGTGTTAATAACCCTTTACATACAGCCCTCTATAAAACAGTTAACGGTAGGTGGAGTAGGTCTACTGTCCGTAATAGGCCACAATTAGCCTACCTAATTGTGCGGCCACCTGGGATTTTGACAGATAGGCAGGCTAGTGCTATTCAATGCACGCTCCTCGGTGGTGCAAGTATTGTATATCGCTATGCAATCATTTATAATGTTTCTGAGAGCAAGGGCAGGAATGGGAAAAGAGCTAGGCCTTTCTCCTCTGTCGGCACAGACTGATCATTCATTAATATGAATACATTATACTCCCATAATTTAAACGTCATAAAAATATGTACAGTGTAGTCTAACCTTTCTACATGCAACTCGTTACGTTGGCTAATACCTTTTCTTTTTTCATTTCCAAAAAGGTGATGATACTAGTCTATGTTATTTATTTTTATCAGGTCATACATATGTCAAATACATGGCCAATTCCTCTGCACGTATCCACGTATCCACAGATCCTGGGTCAGGTGATAGCCGCGGGGGAAAAAAATCTGATTGGTTATTATCAGTGTCATCAGTGCTAGGGATTTCTCCGTAGTAATAAGAGCGATTGTTGTTTATGCATTTAAGATGTTGCTAGAAACGTATCCTAGTAAATACATTTGTATTCCTAAAACAGCAGAAAGGCAGACACCAACGAAACTGACTACGAGATGCGTCCTGTCTGTCTGTGCTGCTAGGAAATCAAGCACTAGGAAATTCTGTCTCAACTGAGAGGATTATTGTGACAACAGAAGATTAAATGTTAAAAATAAATCACTCCTGCAACATCAAACTAGCCCAGAAGGTGTAGTGTTCACTTCAACATGAGGCATACATTAGTTTCTATTTACATTCCTGTTTTGTAGTGAAACAAATAAATACCTGTAGTGTATCTGTGCTTCTACACCTGCATTGCTTGCTGTTTGGAGTTTTAGGCTGGGTTTCTGTACAGCACTTCGAGATATTAGCTGATGTACGAAGGGCTATATAAAATAAACTTGATTTGATTTGATTTGTGTAGACCATGTCAGAGGAAGTTTTGGAACAAAGCCCTCGTTGCTGATGTTTTGTGACCCTGTGAGGAACCCTCATGTTCTCTTCTCTAACAAAGTATGAATTCCTTGAATTTTTTTACAATAGATCCTTGAATTCCTTCTATTTTTAACCACAAAAGTCCTTTTATGTTTTGCAGCACTGCTATGGTATGCTATGGAGTTTTATTGAATGCAGCCCAGTTTAACATCTTTGCAATGTTTTTTGTTTGGCAGTGAATGTCAAATTGTAATGTCTTTTTCGTCTTCACGTATAAAGTGTGGCAGTGAATGTCTAATTCTTGTAATGTATTTTCTTTCTTTAGGTATAGAAGATGGCAGTGAATGTGCACGCCACGTCTGTGTCCTGTGACACCCTGAGCAGACATGATATGCTGGCCTGGCTCAACGATTCCCTACACCTCACCTACACCAAGATAGAACAGCTCTGCTCGGGTAGGTCTCCATTCCTGACTTGTGATTGCGCTGTGCCTCTAAAGTTCTCTATTTTCGGGTTCCTTATCTCCACCTAGAGAACATACGAGTTGTTCTATCATCTCCAAAATAATGTAAATGAATGGGTCCTTTCCCTATCCCTTTGGGAAAATCTGGTTGAAATGACATCATTACACTGGTTATAATTTGGTTATAATCATGGCATCCTTTCAACCAGTTTATCCTGCTGGGATGGACCTCAAGTCCTCACCAAACCCATTCAAGTAATGAGTGGAGATGAGATTTGAATTGTGTTGTCTTATTACCAGTATGCACTTTTTCTCCTTCTGTTTACCTTCTAGGTGCAGCGTACTGTCAGTTCATGGACATGCTGTTCCCAGGCTGTGTCCTGCTAAAGAAGGTTAAGTTCCAGGCCAAGTTGGAACATGAGTTCATACACAACTTCAAAGTTCTCCAGGCTGCCTTCAAGAGGATGGGAGTCGACAAAGTCAGACTATTATCTATTTGTCATCATCTATAAAACATTACAAATCAGAGCGTATTCACACCCCTTGACTTTTTCCAAATTTTGTTGTGTTACAGCCTGAATTTAAAATGGATGACATTTTGATTTTGTGTCACTGGCCTACACACAATACCCCATAATGTCAAAGTGGAATTATGTTTTTAGAATTTTTACAAATGAAATGTCTTGAGTGAATAGGTCTTCAACCCCTTTGTTATGGCAAACCTAAATAAGTTCAGGAGTACAAATTTGCTTAACAAATCACATAATAAGTTGCATGGACTTACTCTGTCTGCAATAATAGTGTTTAACATGATTTCCGAGTGACTACCTCATCTCTGTACTCCACACATTCAATTACCTGTAAAGTCTCTCAGTCAAGCTGTGAATTTCAAACAAATTAAACCATAAAGTCCTGGGAGGTTTTCCAATGCCTCGCAAAGACGGGCACATATCAGTAGATGGGTAAAAATAAAAAATATCCCTTTGAGCATGGTGAAGATATTAATTACCCTTTGGAAGGTGTATCTATACACCCAGTCACTACAAAGATAAAGGCGTCCTTCCTAACTTAGTTGCCGGAGAGGAAGAAAACTGCTCAGGCGTTTCACCATGAGGCCAATGGTGACTTTAAAACAGAGTTTAAAGGCTGTGATAGGAGAAAACTCAGGATGGATCAATAACATTGCAGTTACTTCACAATAAAATAAGGAAGCTTTTACAGAATACAAATATTCCAAAACATGCATCCTGTTTGCAATAAGGTACTAAAGTGAAACTGCAAAAAAAATGTGGCAAAGAAATTAACTTTTTATTCTGAATACAAAGCGTTATGTTTGGGGCATATCCAACACAACACATCACTGAGTTCCACTCTCGTATTTCCAAGCATGGTGGTGGCTGCATCATGTTATGGGTATGCTTGTCATCGGCAAGGACTAGAAAGGGTTTTTTAGGATAAAAAGAAACAGAATAGAACTTATCACAGGCAAAATCCTAGAGGAAAACTTGTCTCAGTCTGCTTTCCAACAGACACTGGGAGACAAATGCACCTTTCAGCAGGACAATAACCATAAACACAAGGCCAAATTTACACTGGAGGTGCATACCAAGACGACATTGAATGTTCCTGAGTGGCCCAAAATCTATAACAAGACTTGAAAATGGCTGTCTAGCAATGATCAACAACCAA
The DNA here is from genome assembly GCF_002910315.2 of Salvelinus sp. IW2-2015. Taxonomy (NCBI): domain Eukaryota; kingdom Metazoa; phylum Chordata; class Actinopteri; order Salmoniformes; family Salmonidae; genus Salvelinus; species Salvelinus sp. IW2-2015. The sequence continues at coordinate 659,709 of NW_019942507.1, forward strand.
CTTGACAGAGCTTGAAGAGTTTAAAAAAGAACAATGTGCAAATACTGTGCAATCCAGGTATGCAAAGCTCTTAAAGACTTACCCAGAAAGACTCACACCTGTAATCACTGCCAAAGGTGATTCTAACATATATTGACTCAGGGGTGTGAATGTTTGTCATTTAGATATTTCTGTGTTTGATTTTCAATAAATGTGCTAACATTTCTAAAAACATGTGTTTCACTTTGTCATTATGGGGTATTGTGTGTAGATGGGTGAAAAATAGGTCTATTTAGGGCTCTAGTCAATCTGTAAAGCTGAAGTGTTACAGATTCCACAATAGAACTGTGAAGGTAATTTCCGATTTAGCTGACATATGCAGCAGTTACCGTGAATACAGTCTCCGCTAAAGTGGGAACATTGCCTTTAAATTTCAGTTACGCTGTAAAGCTGAACATCCGCAATGCAGATTCAATAGAGCCCTTAATCCATTTTGAAGTCAGGCTGTAACACAACAAGATGTGGAATAAGTCAAGGGGGTATGAATACTTTATGAAGGCACGTATCATCATAACAAAAATAATTAGTGTCTGGAACAGTGGTTTATCGTACCCATTTTCCCCTTGCTTCATTCCTTTGTGACTTCAGCCAGCCTCTAGATTTCCATCTCTCAAAAAGCTTTCAAATGTTTATTCTCATTCCTACAGATAATTCCTGTCGAGAAGCTCGTAAAAGGAAAGTTCCAGGACAACTTTGAGTTCGTGCAGTGGTTCAAGAAGTTCTTCGACGCCAACTACGACGGGAAGGAGTACGACCCTCTACAAGCCAGACAGGGGCAAGACATGGCTCCCGCCCCCAATCCAGGTGATCACTTTTCCCACAGACCAAAGAGAACTCATGGTCCTCCAGGTAACCCCAAAAGAATGGTTATATCTCTTCTGAATGGGATTGGCTCGCTGATTGAGCTTTGGATGGCTCAAAACACGCACAGCGCTCTGCAAGCAACTGGTCTGTTTGTGCATGTTCCACTGGATGATATCTCTGTGATGGTCATTTCACAGGCTAGCGTTTTAGAAACAGTCGAGGAAAGGTAGCGCTGGGAGTCAGTGTCGGTATTCTTGTGATCTTCACAGTACCCTTTTGAACACAAATACATTATTTTACAATTTATAAATAAAATTGTTCCAGTTATTCTATATTGAGTGAATTGATCATTGTGGCACCCTTTTGGGACCCTTTGTACTAACAGAGATGTTTTAAGCCTTGATCTTAGACATGCAATGTGTAAAAACAGCTTTTTTGTGCATTGTCTTTTGGTATTAAGGGTGAAAATAAATCAGCATCGGTTCCTAAAATCAGTAATATAGCTCATGTGTGTTACACCACCTGCACAACATTTTGCTATGCTTACAACATGGGTTCTCGTTGAAACACTGTAGTAGTAGTATCCATGGCTTTGATCGCATGGGGTGACAAACAACGAGCATTTGTTTACTATGTTTACTAGTATTTACTGCTATTTCTACTACTTTTAGTTGACAAATATTTGTTTAATAGTATTTTGTTGACATTTACTGTGAGTATGGCCGGGTTTCAATCCAAGGCGCATTACAGAGCAGTGCACTAGAGAGCCCTCAATGTGCCCTTTAAAGGCATTTTCCCCCGAAGTTTGCGTAGATCACGTTCACTGTAAATTACCTTTAATAAGAGTCTGTTATAGTGCGCTGCTCAATAACGCGCCTTGGATTGAATCCCGGCCTAAATGTTATAACAGTAAACCTGCACTGCGACACGAAGGACTCCATTCAATCACTACCACGGAAGTTCAGCGTTACAGCCTGGTTAAAATTTAAAGGCAATGCTTCTGCGTTAGCGGAGACTGCATTCACGGTAAACTGCATATGCTCCAGATGTCGGCTCAATCGGAAATGACCTTTACGTTTCTATTGCGCAATCTGTAACGCTTCAGCTTTACAAAATGAATAGAGCCCTAACACTAACTGATCATTCCAGGCCCCCAGAGGATGTCGCCCACGGTGCCCAAGATAATGCCCGCGCCCCAGAGGGTGCTGAACACCACCGTACATGTGAGGAAGACCCCGGCTCTGGCGCGGAATGGGGGCAGCGACGCGGAACTCATGGAGCTAAATCAACAGGTAGAGTCCCAGGGAGGGTAAGGAGGCCTTACTCTACATTGGAGAAGTAAACTCTTGGGCCATACTAATGTACTAATGTGGTATTGACAGTATTCAATACGAATTAAGGTGTCCTGTATTAGTTTCAACTCAGTTATCAGGTTTTATTTATTGCAAGTAGAGTCATGCTTAGCCCTAAGACTTGGCTGTAGGCTACATCCATGCTCTGGTCTTTGTAATGTGAAGTGTGAGTGTAAATTCACACTAGAGTTTGTCTCATTTTTGACTCAGTTGTGACTTATCCAATAAAGAGGAGGATAAAAAGTTACATTTCATGCATATTAGGAAACAAAATGTAAGTTTAGTTCAAGTATAGTAAGCATGTAACTAACATAAGTTTGTAGTACTCAGTGAGTACAACGGTGCATTCGGAAAGTATTCAGACCCCTTGACTTTTTTCACATTTTGTTACGTAACAGCCTTATTCTAAAATGTATTAAATGTTTTTTTCCCCCTCATCAATCTACACACAATACCGTGTAATGATAAAGAAAACTGATTTAAAAAAAAAACTGAAATATCAGATTTACATAAGTTTTCAGACCCTTTACTCAGTACTTTGTTGAAGCACCTTTGGTAGTGATTACAGCCTCAAGTCTTCTTGGATATGAGCCTACAAGCTTGGCACACCTGTATTTGGGGAGTTTCTCCCGTTCTTCTCTGCAGATCCTCTCAAGCTCTGTCAGGTTGGATGGGGAGCATCGCTACACAGTTATTTTCAGGTCTCTCCAGAGATGTTCGATTGGGTTCACCTCCCTGACCAAGGCCCTTCTCCCCCGATTGGTCAGTTTAGCCGGGTGGCCAGCTCTAGGAAGAGACTTAAGTGGTTCCAAACTTCTTCCATTTAAGATTGGAGGCGGCCACTGTGTCCTTGGGGACCTTCAATGCTGCAGAAATGTTTCGGTGCCCTTCCTCAAATCTGTGCCTCGACACAATCCTGTCTCGGAGCTCTACGGACAATTCCTTTGACGTCATGGCTTGGTTTTTGCTCTGACATGCATAAGCTATTTATGTTTATTATTTTAATATATTTGCAAAAAATTCTAAAAACCTGTTTTCGCTTTGTCATTATGGGCTATTGTGTGTAGATTGCTGAGGATTTTTTTTTTTTTAATCCATTTTAGAATAAGGCTGTAACGTAACAGAATGTGGAAAAGGCAAGGGGTCTGAATACTTTCCGAAGGCACTGTACATCGACCTTTTTATTCTCCATGTGTTTGAAACAACCTTTTCTTGTCTGTGTAGTTGATGGAGCTGAAGTTGACAGTGGACGGACTAGAGAAGGAAAGAGATTTCTACTTCAGTAAGCTGAGAGACATTGAGCTGATCTGTCAGGAACACGAGACTGACACCAACCCTCACCTCTCCAGGATCATGGACATTCTCTACGCCACAGAGGTACCTGTCACAACCCAGACATATACAGTATAATTCAATGTGTTCATATACATCATTGGTCACAACACTGAAACTGAATAAAGAATAGGCTTCTTTTTTTAACTAGAGATGCTACAATTTTAATAAGAATTTTACTAATCTACGTGTAGCCCTGAGCTATCCTTATTTGGATCTATCCCTCTCTCATGTATCAAATATAAGGGGTTGTGGGTTATCATCCACATACACTGTAAATCTGATGATATCTGTATTTTGTGTTTCAGGACGGCTTTGCTGCTCCAGACGATGACGAGATTGATGAACAGGCCCACTTGGACCAGGATGAATACTGAGCCTGTTGTACCTTCTGTCCATATCCCTCTTCTCCCTCCTCTAAACCATTATGTCCATCCATATTCACCCTCTCTCTGCCTCTCTCCTTTGTCCCTCTCTCTGTTTCTCTCTCTCTCCTTTGTCCCTTTTTTTGCACACTATAAATACCTCTATCCTATTCCTGTTCTCTCGCTCTTTTCCTCTCTTCCTCTCTCTTCATATTTATATATGTTTGTCTCCCTCTCTTCCCCCTGGCTATCTATTGTACATACACCTCTACTTCTCAGTGTCCTAAGCTACTCCTCCCTCCCCCCTCCCCAATGACACAGTAGAGGCAACAATAACAGAACATATACTAGTCGTTCCAGCATGGCACATAGTATAACACAGAAAAATGAACAAAACCAATGTGATATTCATGGGGATGTTAGGCCTACACAATTCATTCAGAGTTGTAAATATGTTTTTTTTTTTTAAGGAATGGTTTTGAAATAAGGTAGTTGTCAGAATGCATTTGTTAGTTTGTTTTTTGGTTTGACTCGTGCTTTTTCAAAACCTCATTTTGGGTTTGTTCCAGAGTATAAAAAGCACCTTGTGCATGTTACTGTATTACAGGTTACCACAAGAGTCACACTTAGACTCTAACAAAATGGTCTATGACAACAAATTATATTTCATTTGTCAATACTTTCTTATTTATTGATTTGATTTAACAAATAGTAGAACAATTGATGCAAAATGTATGAAAATGAAACAATACTGTAATTTGTGCTGATGACAGTGAAGCAGTTTAAGAAGCTTTTTCTTTTAGTTGATGGCATGTAGTAACATCAAGGGAAAACACGTAAAAAAGGAAATTGGTATAGAAATGATCATTTAGGGCATAGGATATGATCAATGCACTTTGACTACTCATTCTTGATTAGCTGTATCTGAGCATGAGAATGTTATAAATTGACAGTGAATGGGCAATATATTTGTTAGCTATTTTATGTGCAGATTTTGTCTTCCGTCAGAAGTGTCTGGTTAAATGCCATGGTATTTATTATGTATAATGAGTTTGAACTTAATTTGGTATTAACAATACCTGAGGTACTATGTAGGCTGACATTATGGCAGTAAAATATATTTTTTAATTTAAATGTAAAAATGTGTTATTTGAAGCTGGAATCCGTAATGGTGAAACTGACACGTCTGTTTACGATATATACAAAAATGCCAAAAAGAAGTTACTTCAAACAACGAACATTTTTTCACGATGCTGGAAGCTCCTCCCTTTCATAATTAAAACAATAACAAACATGCTGGGGCGAACAGTGGTGCCGTTTTCCCATATGCGGATTTCAGCTTTAAAGGAGCATGAAAAAAACGATTTACTTTGATTTGATCATATCACGTTTCTGTTGCTAATTTTGCTATGTTTGTACTTTTGGTTTGCTATAATATATTGCGCAGCTGTAGTCTTAGGAATTGCAGGTTGAGTTTAGGCAACAGTGAAGTCAGAATTACGTCCCAAATGGCACCCTATTTCGTATATCGTGCACTACTGGTCAAAAGTACTGCACTATATAGGGAATAGGGTGCCATTTGGGACACAATGAGTTAGTTAGGGGATGACCAGTTCAAAATGATGCTGGTCGTCATGAGCATCATAAGGAATATAAGTCATTTCCCCTGTACTACTGCCTTTACAATGCAAACAGCCATCTGCAATAGAATTTGACCTGCATTCTCTCTCGTGCGTTGACTGTATACCATTGTTTGCATAACTCTCATCTCTTTGAGTTTTATTAAGTAAATAAACTATTGTGAAATAAGCTGTTACAATATTATTGTTTATTTCTGTTTAGCTACAAGATTGTGCGCACAGAAAACCTTAGAAGGGCTATGGTGGGGCTCCACTTGGCCACCTATGGCAGTGAATCACAACCTTTTTTGGTTACTGTACCACCAACTGGTTTTTGCTCTGCCCGGAGTACCCCTGAAGTACCCCCTCATTTGCATTTTACCAGGAAGCCTATGGTCTCATGAGTCTTCTCAAGTATCCCCTGTGGATAGGCTAAGTAGCCCCAGCAGTCTTAGTACCCCTAGTTGAGAACCACTGCGCTAATGGCCCGACTGTCAACGGTAGGGCCCAGAAAAGACAATGCGTTTCCATTCAACGACTGTAGAGGGCACTATTGTTCCACACAATGTGTTGCAGCGGTAAAATGAATTGTATTGTTATATTTATTTATTTCGTAGATCAGCCAGAAACATCCATGTAGAAAGAACATGGATCTACAATTTCGGATATGAACGTCGAACCACCGTACACACCAATACAGGCAATGCTTGTTACACAAGTATAACACAACAGTAGCGACGTCTTATATTGTACAGGAGCTAATGCACCCATCCGGGGGATTAGCTCAAATGGTAGAGCGCTCGCTTAGCATGCGAGAGGTAGCGGGATCGATGCCCGCATCCTCCAAATGTTTTATGTTTTCGACAGAAGCCAATGTAAACGCGCTTATGACTTTATTCTCTTAATGTAAATAACATAACATATCTAAATCAACCTTTAGGACGGAGAGATTGTAAACCTACGAAACGTTTTTATCAATAGGTCCATTCATTTGGTGGTGTGGTGGGTCAGGCCTACAGACAATCAAAATATCAGTAAATAGACTACATATTTAATAGATTTAATAAACTTCTTAATTCAATACAGTATTGTCAATTCAAATAATTATGTTTGAAATAAAATAAAGCTAAGATCCTTGAGAATTGGACATAGATATGCTCCTGGTAGCTAGTGTAATATTCTGTGGCCAGTAAGTTAAAACTATGTGTTACAACTAAACTACAGTATCATGTCAACTCTATAACTTTTGGAAGTAGGCCTAAATACACATCAACACACACAAATTGGCTTCAGAGCATAGGACTAGTGAAGGAAGTCAAGCATTTTTCCAGTAGCCATAAGGGACTGCACAGCATTGTGTTTGCCTATCAAGGCACACCAAATAATACACTCCACTGAAATCATAGTAGGTTATACATAAATATGTCTATGTATAGCAGATTTGGGTTAAAATACTATATAAAATCTATCAAATACTACCTAGAGCACCAGATGGGTGGGGTTCAGAGTTTGACTATTCTATTGGTCCTTGAAGCCAAGCAAGCATAATCAAGATAAAGTATCAGCATTTTGAAATGATTTTAAATAGTATTTGAACCCAGGTCTGATGTGTAGGGCTGAAACTTAACTGCCTATCGATATCGTAGACTTTTACAGACAAGAACACCCTCTCAGACATCAAGTTGAGTCTCAATGAGCTGCATTGTACAATGTTTGCTTATCAAGGTACACCAAAACATGTACTCCACTGAAGACAAAGTAGGCATTGCATTTCAAACATGGTAGGCTATACATACGTCTGTCTATGTGTTCGGGCAAAGGACACAACCCTCTCTCTCAGACACCCATTAGTTTCTTGGCCATGTATCCAGGCATGCTGTAGATGAAGAGGCCCAGGATGAGCACCAGCAGCAGGGCCACCACTAACTTGACCGTGAGCCAGAAGTACTGGTTGCAGATGAGGTTTTTGATGGCTTTGAAAGGCATAAGGAACCATAGGAAGGCTGTGTCTGGACGGCTGGGGGAGAGAAAACAGGGTTGCTTTGTTACTGCAGTAAAGTTGATGACAGTAGATTAGTTTGTGGTACAGTGGGTTATAACGCATTGTAAGACCTGACATAAGCATGTATGGCACCTTAATGTCTTATGATAATTTAATAAAGATCCTGACTAAATATAAGAAATTTTTAGTTGAAATGTTGATACATAATATTGATGCATCATTTCTTACTAAGATATATTTGAAAACACTGAGATTGTATTGGATTCGGATGTGTTGGATTCAAATGTATGGAGTGACAAAGAAAACAGGATCAGTCATTGTTCTTGTCAGTTTATTCACAAACAACAGAGCATACATAATATACTATTTGCTGCACGCTGTTGATCAAAGACATTCAAATACACATTCATGTAAACAGCCGAAGAAAAGCAATTCCATGCAAACGAAGGCTAATACATCATGACTTCAAGCAGGAACAAAATCTGAATTGCGAACCAAACATTTGACTTTGTACATTGACGTGTTCCGCAACACCGCAATATTTAAATGTTTTCTACTTTATGTCGTTGAACTGGTCCTTGAAAGGGATGTGTATATATAATACATCATCAATCTGTTTTCTTATATTTCTACTTGGACGTGGTTTTGTTACTTTTATTTCCGATACATGGTGTGTGTGTACGATTGTCTTGTCACATGGCAAAAACATGTGACTCCATGAGAAGAGATGCTTGTTAGGTGCTTGTTAGAGTAACGATTGTCTTCCTCTTCTGATGAGGAATATGAAGGATCGGACCAAAATGCAGCGTGGTAAGTGTCCATGTTACTTTAATATAACAGAACACTGAAAAAATACAAAAATAACAAGGTGAATGACAACGAAAATCGAAACAGTCCTGAATGGTGAAACAAACACAAAACAACTACCCACAAACACAGGTGGGAACAGGCTACCTAAGTATGGTTTTCAATCAGAGACAACGATTGACAGCTGCCTCTGATTGGGAACCATACCAGGCCAAACACAGAAATACAAAACATAGAAACAAAACATAGAATTCCCACCCCAACTCACGCCCTGACCAAACCAAAATAGAGACATAAAAAAGGAACTAAGGTCAGAACGTGACAGTTAGGGAAAACAAGTCGTTGAATATAGCGCTGAGTTGAGAAGTTGTTGAGTAGTCTTTTCTTAAAGGTATAGTTCACCTTGTTTACAGTGGCAAGTTAAACAAAACCAAAGTGTGAATTGCAGTCACACCTTGTCGACTTCTTTCAAGCTAAGGAAACAAATATCTAAATACATGTTAAATCGCTGAACTATCCCTTTTAATAGTTTCCACTTCTCAGACACCCATTAGTTTCTTGGCCATGTATCCAGGCATGCTGTAGATGAAGAGTCCCAGGACGAGCACCAGCAGCAGGGCCACCACTAACTTGACCGTGAGCCAGAAGTACTGGTTGCAGATGAGGTTTTTGATGGCTTTGAAAGGCATAAGGAACCATAGGAAGGCTGTGTCTGGACGGCTGGGGAGAAAAATAGGGTTGGTTGGTTAGACCACACTAATGCCTTAAGGCCATCACACAGACAAACAGAGGATTAGCAAATATGACTATAAGATATAATGCCAGTTTCCTGTGAACAGAAAAAAATCCATACAAATTATGGAAAAAATAAAGGGTATTTTAGTAACTTACCTTGCAAAGTATGATGATCCCTGGTCAAATCCGGTACTTGATCGAAGCAATTTCATAAAAGACCCTTTCTTTAGTCCATCATTTGTAAGTATTTTAATCAAATGCACCGTTACGTTCGGGTGCGTTCCGACCGCATGGTAGATCGTTGTATTAGGGCAACCTCACGATGCAAAATCATCTCCAATGCAACTTCCCCGTTGAAACACATTGAGTTGGCTCCACCGTATTTGTTATCTCAGTGTGTAAGCACCCTAAAGAGTGGTAGTGGTAACGGGTGAATGGTGCTCTTACTTGGGTTTCTCCAGGGGCTCAGGTTCGTTGCGTCCTTCACCCACTGGATTCTTCTCAGCCTCCTCTGCAGTCATCAGCTGCAGCTCTGCTTCCACTTTCCCCTGCAAAGACACACACACAACATCACTACTAAAATACTGGGGTTCATACAGTATATAAAGGTTCATACAGTATATAAAGTAGGTCTTTATCTTTTGACTGATCTGTTCGATATTTAACTCAGTTTCTTCAGGGTGTAACCCAATTGTCGCGTTTTGTTGAATCAAAGACACCATTTTGACCAGTGTATACTTGAATGTGTTTAATCATGTCCACATTACATAAGAAAAAGGGAAAGGGAGATACCTAGTCAGTTGTACAACGGAATGCTTTCAACCGAAATGTGTCTTCCACATTGAACCCAACCCCTCTGAGTCATACCGTGAGTTCAAACTCGTCGTTCTCATCTCTGGCCAGGAAGGGCCACCAGCCCTTGATCCTCCTCTGTTTGAAGATGGACACCATGGGAATATCCTGTTCGTTCAGCACCATGTTGATGGAGCACTGCTTGGCTGTCTTCGCTCCACGAGGGAAACGGTTCAGGTCTAGCTCAACGGCGCCTAGGAAAGACATAAATATCATACATATTTACTTGATATGCACGAAGGGTTCTCAGCTGTTGTTGTTGACATGTTGATTTTTGTGTTATGACTGCTACAACAGTGTTTTCCATGTCCCAGAATTTGAAGTTACATTTAAAAAAAAGTAAAATATTACATTGAGGGATATTCAATGCCCTGTAGCCCTTGTCTGAAACGTTATATTCACAGAAAGACCAACATCTACAGCCTAGAAGATCCTTATGGTGAAGGTTTAATGGAGGGAAATCAAATCACTCCACCTAAAAAATCATCTGCAGAGAAGTGATCAGCATCCCAGACTTGTAGGTTGAGACGAGCAGGGATCTTATACTCGGTCTCGTCCCAGGCGAACATGGACTCCTTCTTAGAGATGACGATCTTCTCCTCGGCCTGTAGGTAGTCAAACGGGTAGATGAAGCGCCAGTTGAAGAGACCTTCCCCTGTCAGGGAGTGGTAGTGGACGTCGGTGTCCTGCTTGTCCTCCTGCTGGCCCTTCAGCCAGCTGTTGAACGATAGAAGAGGAACGAGAACAAGAAGACATGGTTGAAATATCGAGTGCAAGACACACCCTGAAGTTCGAAAAACATATATTTCAAAGGGAAACATTCTTAACCCTCGCACGAAGATATCACTGGACTTTTCTCCAGTGAAGATGTCGTCATCCTCCAGAATGACCTCGTCTGTGTTCCAGATAATCACCCTAAGTTCAAACCTGCCCGACGACCAGACAAAGTATTAAAAACAATCGATTGAAGTGATATGTCTGTAATGTGATATATCTGATCATCTAACATGGGGAATGTACTTTGCAAATGAACTCACTAAATGTTTTTAAAAGCACATTACATTGTACTAGAACATACTTCTTTGGTTTCCTGGGTGAAATATCAACGGCGGGTCCAGGTGCAGGCATATCCTTGGGGAACATGTCCACCCACATCTCAATCCTCCCCTACACATAGAGAAACACAAAGACAAACTTGGGATGTGATACAATTGAACCACTGTCATGGCACACAATCCTGCAGCCCCTGCAAAGCAGGGCCCGCCCCCCGAAACTGTGCTACGCGAAAACACTAAAATCAACCCTAAATATTAAGGCCTAGAGAACCTTCACATGAAAAAGATGTGAACATTTGTTTATTTTATATATTTATTCTTTCTTTTTTTTGCTTTGAAACTAGCATACAGATTAGTTTATAAAATAACATTATTTGCATCATTTCTGATCCCTTTTTTTTATTTTTAGACTTTACCACCCCCCTCCCCTGGTTGGAAAATGTAAAAATTCACTGCATATACATATAGCCTCCACCTATTTGTACTAGACTCCAAGTGCATGGTCAAATTAACCAATCCTTCTAATCTTAATTCCACCCCTCAGATGTCAACAGACTAACCCATCGTTCCCAGTATATGACCATTTTACTATTTCCTTTTGCAATACATCCATCTATTTGACTGTGATGTCTCACAAGGGTCTTGGACCTCTCTATTTGTCCCATTTATACCGAGATTGCCTTAAAAATAAATACTTTACCTAAGAGTATAAATCATATTTCCCCATCAGATTGTGAACTTTACTCTACTCTACTTCAGATTTGCTTTACAACCTTCACCAGCTGGATTGTTTGAAAGACACTGAAGCATGCACGCAGGCAGTTAGCAAGCACCTTAACACTTGTCCTACCTGTTCGATCCCAGGCTTGTCAGGATTGAGGAGTGGCCTGGTCTCCACATGCTCTGGAATCAGTTTACAGCCCACCCTGGGGATGTCCTCCCAGTGCTTCAGCACTGTCAGGGCCAGGTGCTCATCCGTCTGCTTCTTCAGACCTAAAGAACATCATCAGACCAACCCAGACAGACATACAGCACAGACTAGTCTAGTACTACCTGGCCTACACACAAGGGGTACTTGGGAATGCTCATAACATCATAGACCTATATGATCAGTTGTACACGAGGGGGTATTTCAGGCAGAGTAAAATACCAGGCTGAGGGTATTTCAGGGTACAGTAACTAACATAGAAGGTTAAAAAAGCATTTCAGGTACTGTTATTCTGTTGTGCGCTATACAGTACCATTTTCATCTTCGATCTCAGTTGGGCCCATGAAGACCCGGTTGGCCACCTTGACCCGTCCTCCAGGGCCGTAGTGTGGCCCGTCCAGCTTACCCTCCTTACACAGCTTGGCCAGGATTTGGGTCGGCTTCAGGGGGTCCCGCCACACGTTGTAGCCATGGCTACAGGAATGAATAACAATGATGGCTGACACACAAATCCCTCACAGTTCTTATAAGATAATATATGGTACTAATTGATCCTTTATTTAACCAGGTGAGTCCCATTGAGAAATGAATCTCTTTATCAAGGGATCCCTAGGTATAATCAACAATAATATCTAAATACGGGAAAGTATTTCAGTTTATTCAGTTTATGTTGGTCGTTACTGCAGACTAAAGTTGTAAGTATTAAGAATATTGCTGAATGAATTGACATAGTATACTGTGCTGTTGGTATATATTGATTACATGTACTGTGAATGGCGTCAGGCTATGGAGAGCTAGGCCACACTTACATGGCATATTTCGATGGGATGCCACATATTGCTCTGTGTTTGCTGTAGTAACGGTTCTCCAGATCCAGTTTAGTCTCCCCAATCAGGTCGTCAGTGCCCACTAAATCCCAGTCATAGACTGACACTGTTAGTGTGGAGTCGATGGGAAATGTGGCCTCGATGTCAAAGGATCTGATGGGTTCAAAATAAAGGACTTTGTTAAGTCTTTGGCCATAACTTTGGTTATAAATTTCCACAGGTTTAACATTTTCAAAGCCTATTCAATGCACAAGCTATATAATTGCCAATCATCAATAGTAAATTACTTGGCTATCTCGTATGCTTTTAAAGATTAAGAATTAAGGCCGTATTAAATATAAATTCACTCTATTACGACATCATGAATGTTAGTGGAAATGGTTGAAATGTTGTTTTTAGAGCTTCTCCACTCACTTGCCAAAGATAGGGTTGAGTTGTTTGGAGATGTAGTTCTCTTTGTCTTTGATATCTGACTTGCCCAGTTTGATAGCGACGTACGGATCTGCTTTTCCATTGATATCCGCTGGATGCAGGTCAGTAGCCTGCAGGAAAGTATCAAGTAGAGAGGTTTTATTTGACAATCAAGACATTACATGTTAATAATCACAGGGTAGTTTATTTGCAGTGCCTATAGAAAGTCTACATCCCCTTGAAACTTTTCACTTTTTGTTGCCTTATAAAGTGGGATTGAAATAGATTTAATTGTCATTTTTTTGTCATTGATCTACCCAAAATACTCTGTAATGTCAAAGTGAAAGGAAAATTGTACACATTTTTACACATGAATACAAAATGTAATAAATAAAATATAGTCGTTGCATAAGTATTCACCCCCTTTGTTTAGCCAAGCCTAAATGAGTTCAGAAGTCAAATTTGTCTTAGCAAATCACCAGTTATATGTTATACTCACTCTGTGTGAAATAATAGAGGTAGACATGATTTTTGAATGACTACCTTTTCCCCTGTCTCCCATACATACCACATCTGTAAGGTCTCTCTGACAAGTATTCAACTACAAAGACCAGGCAGCTTTTGGAAAGAGGAATTCACCTTTCAGCAGGACAATAACCTACAACACAAGGCCAAATCTACACTGTAGTTGCTTAGCAAGAAGACAGTGAATGTTCCTGAGGAGCCAAGTTAGAATTTTTGATTTAAATCTGCTTGAAAATCTATGGCAAGACTTGAAAATGGCTTTCTAGCCATGATCCCCAACACCTTGACAGAGCTTGAAGAATTTTGAAAAGAATAATGGGTGCAGACAATACGGGTGTGCAAAGCTCTTATGAGACTTACCCAAGAAGACTCACAGCTGTGAGTCAAGAAGACTCATCGCTGCCAAAGGTATTTGAAACATGCATTGCCTAACATGTAGTGGGTGAATACCTATCAAGGTATATTAGTGTTTTATGTTTCATTAATCTTAAATTTGTTTTAGAATTTTTCTTCCACTTTTAATTTTTTTGTGTAGATTGAGAAAAAATGACAATGAAATCAATTTTAATCCCAAGGGGTTGTAGACTTTATATAGGCACTGTACTCTCACCTGAGTGTAGTGTTGTGTAACTACCCTGATGACATAGAGTCTGACATATAAGTACTGTTGTAGGTACACAACAGAGAGTAGCCTCATAAAGAATGGCAGTGATTGGTAGATGGGTAACAATAACAAATCAGACATTGAATATCTCTTTAAGCATGGTCAAGATAATAATGAATGTTGTGGATGATGTATTAAACCACCCAGACACATCGAAGATGCAGTCGTCCTTCTAAACTGAGCTGCAGGACAGGAAGGAAACTGCTCAGGGATGTCACCATGAGGCCATTGTTGATTTTAAAACAGCTACAGAGTTCAACGGCTGTGATCAAATCTAATCAGATGTTATTGATCACATGCGCCGAATTACAATAGGTGTAGTCTTTACATGCTTACTTACAAGCCCATTCCCAGCATTAAAAAGTAAGAAACATTTTCTAAATAAAAAAAGGAAATAATTAAACAATAAAAACAATAACAAGGCTACAAACATGGATCGAGTGAATGTGCAGGGATACGAGGTAGTTGAGGTAATTGAGGTAGTACAGTATGTACATGTGGGTAGGGGTAAAAATGATTAGGCAATCAGGATATATGATAAACACAGCAGCAGCAGCGTATGAAAGTGTGTCTACGTGTGAGTGTGGCGTCAATATGCATGCGTGTGTGTTTTGTGTGTGTGCGCGTATGTATTGTGTATGTGTGTGCGTTTGTGTGTGTGTTGGGGTGTCAGTGTAGTATCTGTGAGTGTGTGGGTAAAGTCTAGTGAGTGTGCAAGAGAGTCAGTGCAAAGCAATTAAGATAAATAAATAAATAATACATGTGTCAATGTAAATAGTCCCGAAGCCATTTGATTAACTGTTCAGCAGTCTTGTGGCTTGGGGGTGGAAGCTGTTAAGGTGCCTTTTGGTCCCAGACACTCCGGTACTGCTTGCCGTGCGGTAGCAGAGAGAACCATCTAAGACTTGGGTGGCTGAAGTCTGACAATTTTTAGGGCCTTCCTCTGACACCGCCTGGTATAGAGGTCCTGGATGGCAGGGAGTTTGGCCCCAGTGATCTATTGGGCCGTACTCACTCCGCCTTGCGGTTGGAAGCCCAGCAGTTGCCATACCAAGCGGTGATGCAGCCAGTCAAGATGCTCTCAATGGTGCAGCTGTACAACTTTTTAAGGATCTGAGGACACATGCCAAATATTTTCAGCCTCCTGAGGGGGAAGAGGTATTGTCGTGTCCTATTCACAACTGTGTTGGTGTGTTTGGACCATGATAGGTCCTTGGTGATGTGGACACCGAGGAACTTGAAGCTCTTGACCTGCTCCACTACAGCCCCGTCGGTGTGAATGGGGGCGTGTTCGGCCCTCCGTTTGCTGTATTCCACGATAAACTTCTTTGTCTGGCACACGTCGCCAGGTCTCTGACCTCCTCTCTATAGGTTGTCTCATCGCTGTCGGTGATCAGGCCTACCACAGTCGTGTCGTCGGCAAACTTAATGATGGTGTTGGAGTCGTGCGCGGCCACGCAGTCGTGGGTGAACAGGGGGTACAGGAGGGGACTGAGCACGCACGCAGGAGGGGACCCCTGTGTTAAGGGTCAGCGTGGCAGATGTGTTGTTGCCTAACACCACCACCAGGAGGTGGCCCGAGGAAGTCCAGGGTCCAGTTGCAGAGGAATGTGTTCAGTCCCAATGTCCTTAGCTAGTGATGTGCTTGGAGGGCACACTGGTGTTGAATGCTGTAGTCATTGAACAGCATTCTCACGTAGGTATTCCTTTTGTCCAGGTGGGAAAGGGCAGTGTGGAGTGTAATAGAGATTGCGTCATCTGTGGATCTGTTGCTCTGAGAACACGTCCTGGTAATCCGTCTGGCCCTGCGGCCTTGTGAATGTTAACCTGTATAAAGGTCTTACTCACATTGGCTACGGAGAACGTTATCATACAGTTGTTCTGGAACAGCTGGTACTTCACGCATGGTTCAGTGTTGCTTGCCTCGAAGCAAGCATAGAAGGGATTTAGCTCGTCTGGCAGGCTCGCGTCACTGGGCAGCTCTCAGTAGGGTTTCCCTTTATCATCCGTGATAGTTTGCAAGCCCTGCCACATCCAACGAGCGTCAGAGCCGGTGTAGTAGGATTCGATCTTAGTCCTATACTGACGCTTTGCCTGTTTGATGGTTCGTCGGAGGACGTAGCGCGATTTCTTATAAAGCGTCCGGATTAGTGTCCTGCTCCTAGAAAGGGGCAGCTCTGGGCTTTAGCTCAGTGAGGATGCCTGTAATCCAAGGCTTCTGGTTGGGATATGTACAGTGGGGAGAACAAGTATTTGATACACTGACGATTTTGCAGGTTTTCCTACTTACAAAGCATGTAGAGGTCTGTAATTTTTATCATAGGTACACTTCAACTGTGAGAGAAGGAATCTAAAACAAAAATCCAGAAAATCACATTGTATGATTTTTAAGTAATTAATTGGCATTTTATTGCATGACATAAGTATTTGATACATCAGAAAAGCAGAACTTAATATTTGGTACAGAAACCTTAGTTTGCAATTACAGAGATCCTGAAGGGACGGAGGTTGTTGGTCAAGATCTCGCGATACATGGCCCCATCCATCCTCTCCTCAATACGGTGCAGTCGTCCTGTCCCCTTTGCAGAAAAGCATCCCCAAAGAATGATGTTTCCACCTCCATGCTTCACGGTTGGGATGGTGTTCTTGGGGTTGTAATCATCCTTCTTCTTCCTCCAAACACGGCGAGTGGAGTTTAGACCAAAAAGCTCTATTTTTGTCTCATCAGACCACATGACCTTCTCCCATTCCTCCTCTGGATATCCAGATGGTCATTGGCAAACTTCAGACGGGCCTGGACATGCGCTGGCTTGAGCAGGGGGACCTTGCGTGCGCTGCAGGATTTTAATCCATGACGGCGTAGTGTGTTACTAATGGTTTTCTTTGAGACTGTGGTCCCAGCTCTCTTCAGGTCATTGACCAGGTCCTGCCGTGTATTTCTGGGCTGATCCCTCACATTCCTCATGATATTGATGCCCCACGAGGTGAGATCTTGCATGGAGCCCAGACCGAGGGTGATTGACCGTCATCTGAACTTCTTCATTTTCTAATAATTGTGCCAACAGTTGTTGCTTCTCACCAAGCTGCTTGCCTATTGTCCTGTACGCCATCCCAGCCTTGTACAGGTCTACAATTTATCCCTGATGTCCTTACACAGCTCTCTGGTCTTGGCCATTGTGGAGAGGTTGGAGTCTGTTTGATTGAGTGTGTGGACAGGTGTCTTTTATACAGGTAACGGTTCAAACAGGTGCAGTTAATACAGGTAATGAGTGGAGAACAGGAGGGCTTCTTAAAGAAAAACTAACA
>NW_019942507.1:677356-682607 GCF_002910315.2 Salvelinus sp. IW2-2015
TACGTTTCCTGTAGTTCTTGACCAGGTTTGCACACACTGCAGCAGGGATTTTGGCCCACTCCTCCATACAGACCTTCTCCAGATCCTTCAGGTTTCGGGGCTGTCGCTGGGCAATACGGACTTTTGGCTCCCTCCAAAGATTTTCTATTGGGTTCAGGTCTGGAGACTGGCTAGGCCACTCCAGGACCTTGAGATGCTTCTTACGGACCACTCCTTAGTTGCCTGGCTGTGTGTTTCGGGTGCGTTGTCATGCTGGAAGACCAGCCACCACCCATCCTCAATGCTCTTACTGAGGGAAGGAGGTTGTTGGTCAAGATCTCGCGATACATGGCCCCATCCATCCTCTCCTCAATACGGTGCAGTCGTCCTGTCCCCTTTGCAGAAAAGCATCCCCAAAGAATGATGTTTCCACCTCCATGCTTCACGGTTGGGATGGTGTTCTTGGGGTTGTAATCATCCTTCTTCTTCCTCCAAACACGGCGAGTGGAGTTTAGACCAAAAAGCTCTATTTTTGTCTCATCAGACCAACATGACCTTCTCCATTCCTCCTCTGGATCATCCAGATGGTCATTGGCAAACTTCAGACGGGCCTGGACATGCGCTGGCTTGAGCAGGGGGACCTTGCGTGCGCTGCAGGATTTTAATCCATGACGGCGTAGTGTGTTACTAATGGTTTTCTTTGAGACTGTGGTCCAGCTCTCTTCAGGTCATTGACCAGGTCTGCCGTGTAGTTCTGGGCTGATCCCTCACATTCCTCATGATCATTGATGCCCCACGAGTGAGATCTTGCATGGAGCCCAGACCGAGGGTGATTGACCGTCATCTTGAACTTCTTCCATTTTCTAAATATTGTGCCAACAGTTGTTGCCTTCTCACCAAGCTGCTTGCCTATTGTCCTGTAGCCCATCCCAGCCTTGTACAGGTCTACAATTTATCCCTGATGTCCTTACACAGCTCTCTGGTCTTGGCCATTGTGGAGAGGTTGGAGTCTGTTTGATTGAGTGTGTGGACAGGTGTCTTTTATACAGGTAACGAGTTCAAACAGGTGCAGTTAATACAGGTAATGAGTGGAGAACAGGAGGGCTTCTTAAAGAAAAACTAACAGGTCTGTGAGAGCCGGAATTCTTACTGGTTGGTAGGTGATCAAATACTTATGTCATGCAATAAAATGCAAATTCATTACTTAAAAATCATACAATGTGATTTTCTGGATTTTTGTTTTAGATTCGTCTCTCACAGTTGAAGTGTACCTATGATAAAAATGACAGACCTCTACATGCTTTGTAAGTAGGAAAACCTGCAAAATCGGCAGTGTATCAAATACTTGTTCTCCCACTGTATGTATGTGGGGACAACGTCATCGATGCACTTATTAATGAAGCCGGCGACTGATGTGGTAAACTCCTCAACGCCATTGGAGGAATCCCGGAACATATTTCAGTCTGTGCTAGCGAAACAGTCCTGTAGCTTAGCGTCGCTTCATCGGACCACTTCTGTATTGAGTACTTCCTGTTAGAGTTTTTGCTTGTAAGCAGGAATCAGGAGGATAGAGTTATGGTCGTTTGCCAAATGGACGGGGAGAAGCTTTGTATGCGTCTCTGTGTGTGGAGTAAAGTTGATCTAGAGTTTATTTCCCTTAATTGCACAGGTGACATACTGGTAGAAATTAGGTCAGTCAAACGGCATTTGGTTTTCCTGCATTAAAATCCCCGGCCACTAGGAGCGGCCGCCTCGGGATGAGCATTTTCTTGTTTGATTATAGGTCTGTGAGAGCCGGAATTCTTACTGGTTGGTAGGTGATCAAATACTTATGTCATGCAATAAAATGCAAATTCATTACTTAAAAATCATACAATGTGATTTTCTGGATTTTTGTTTTAGATTCCGTCTCTCACAGTTGAAGTGTACCTATGATAAAAATGACAGACCTCTACATGCTTTGTAAGTAGGAAAACCTGCAAAATCGGCAGTGTATCAAATACTTGTTCTCCCCACTGTATGTATGTGGGGACAACGTCATCGATGCACTTATTAATGAAGCCGGCGACTGATGTGGTAAACTCCTCAACGCCATTGGAGGAATCCCGGAACATATTTCAGTCTGTGCTAGCGAAACAGTCCTGTAGCTTAGCGTCCGCTTCATCGGACCACTTCTGTATTGAGTACTTCCTGTTAGAGTTTTTGCTTGTAAGCAGGAATCAGGAGGATAGAGTTATGGTCCGTTTGCCAAATGGACGGGGGAGAGCTTTGTATGCGTCTCTGTGTGTGGAGTAAAGTTGATCTAGAGTTTATTTCCCTCTAATTGCACAGGTGACATACTGGTAGAAATTAGGTCAGTCAAACGGCATTTGGTTTTCCTGCATTAAAATCCCCGGCCACTAGGAGCGCCGCCTCGGGATGAGCATTTTCTTGTTTGCTTATGGCCGTATACACCTCGTTGAGTGTGGTGTTAGTGCTAGTATCGGTTTGTGCTTGTAAATATACAGCTACAAAAAAAACTGATGAAAACTCTCTTGGTAAATAATATGGTCTACAGCTTATCATAAGGTGTTTTAACTCAGGCGAGCAGAACCTTGAGACTTCCTGGGGGAAAAACGGAGGATGGATCAACAACATTGTAGTGACTCCACAATAATGACATAAATGACAGAGTGAAAAGAAAAATACAAATATACATAATAAAAAAGATTACAAAAACATGCATATGTATGCAACAAGGCACTAAAGTAATGCTGCAAAAAAACACAGCAAAATAATACCGTTACCGTATCTGCATCATGGTATGGGTATGCTTGACATCAGCAAAGACTGGGGAGGTTTTTCAGGATGAAAAGAAACAGGATGGGGCTACTGTAAGCACATGCAAAATCCTAGAGGAAAATCTGCTTCAGTCTGCTTTGCACCAGACACTGGAAGAGGAATTCACCTTTCAGCAGGACAATAACCTACAACACAAGGCCAAATCTACACTGTAGTTGCTTAGCAAGAAGACAGTGAATGTTCCTGAGGAGCCAAGTTAGAATTTTTGATTTAAATCTGCTTGAAAATCTATGGCAAGACTTGAAAATGGCTTTCTAGCCATGATCCCCAACACCTTGACAGAGCTTGAAGAATTTTGAAAAGAATAATGGGTGCAGACAATACGGGTGTGCAAAGCTCTTATGAGACTTACCCAAGAAGACTCACAGCTGTGAGTCAAGAAGACTCATCGCTGCCAAAGGTATTTGAAACATGCATTGCCTAACATGTAGTGGGTGAATACCTATCAAGGTATATTAGTGTTTTATGTTTCATTAATCTTAAATTTGTTTTAGAATTTTTCTTCCACTTTTTAAAATGTTTTGTGTAGATTGAGAAAAAATGACAATGAAATCAATTTTAATCCCAAGGGGGTTGTAGACTTTATATAGGCACTGTACTCTCACCTGAGTGTAGTGTTGTGTAACTACCCTGATGACATAGAGTCGGACATATAAGTACTATTGTAGGTACACAATAGAGAGTAGTGTACATACCCTGATGATATAGACCCGGACTAGGACGTTGATTGGGTCATTAGTTGGAATGTTCTGGAACATGCCCATGTTGGAGTCAAAGCCCATCTCCCTCTGCATCTCATCTGACACCGGTACTTTGTACATGCACAGAGAACCCTGGAATATACACAGACATGCACAGAGAACCCTGGAATATACACAGACATGCACAATTGTGGTGATATTTAACACAATAACGGACTCAATCCTGTTCCTTTCTAGCCTGGACCCAGATATGTTTATGCTGTATAGACATCATCGTTGAACAAGAACTATAGGAGTTGGCTATACAGTATATGATATATTCTACAGTCTATGTACAGCACAAGAAGACCTGGGACTGTGCTAGTTCCAGCTCTTTTCCATCGCAGACCAAAAATAAGTTACAAAGAAGGGAATGCCCTTCTGTGCGAAAGGGGTTTTACTTTGAATTTGCCAATAATCCTGTCTTCATCCGCCATGTTCTGGTCGTCGTCGTCTCCGGCCTTCCCTCTGAACAGGTTGAAGGTGTGAAGCCAGTCTTCAAAGTGATCAAACTCATTCTCCAGCTCCTTCGGGTACACCTAATGAGGAAATACAAAAAGTACTCTATACATTAAAAACATCATTTCAACAAAAAAAAACATATTTAAACATATCAACAACAAAGAAAGAGTATACGGTATTTGACCCAAAACTGCCCAGAGACTTCAACCCATTGCCCAGACTTGTTTAAGCTTTGAAACAGGTTCCAGTAGGTAAAACTGGGATAAAGTGTTTGAAATGACAATTCTGGTTGTAATAACATAATATCAACCAGTTTTGCTCACTGGGGCTCACTGTTGAGTAACCACATACCTGTAGCTCATCAATGTTGTGCTTTTTCTTCTCTGGCATGTCTCCAGGCCCAGCCCTCTTCTTCTCCTTCTTTCCCTTGCCTCTCTTTCCTTTGACAAGAGAGTCATCAGGTTTGATCTCTGAGAATAGGTTAGGAGTGAGGGATGAGGGGGGTGAGGGTGGGGGTGGAGAGGAGAGTTGGTGCACAGCAGGGCACTCAAGACATGAATTCAACATGCAAGTTGGCAAACCAAAGTATTTTGGCCTATGTATACACAATATGAACAGTATATACAGTGAATGCCAGTGCAACAGTCAGAATAGCTAAGACAACATTTACCCAATAGGAATAGGTCATTAGCCTAGCTTAAGAGTATCAACTTTATCACTAAACGTAGGACCGAGAGACTGAAAAACAGCTTCTTTCTCAAGGCCATCAGACTGTTAAACAGCCATCACTAGCACATCAGGGGCGGCTGCCTATAGACATAGATTAGGAGTCACTGGCCACTTTAAGGAAATGAAACACTAGCCACTTTAATAATGTCTCCGTATCATGCACACAATCTCTGCATAATAGTGCATTTGAGATTCCAAAACATTTGTTCAAGTTAGTTTTATATAAATAGTTGATGTATCGTGTTATGTAAAAGTTATACATATCACTATATAAGCACTAGATGTGGTTTTGTTAGTCATGTTATTCTTAGTCAACGTTCATGGCAGGCCTATGGTAACATATAGCAGGAGAGCAGGAGGAGGTCATTATATGAGTTTTGAAGTGATGGAAATCATGCATTCATGTCTGTGTAAATGTATGCAGTGATGAACTACAACAGAGATGTCAGGGGTCATATGAAGGGTTAGTAGTACGGGTTGTCATGATTTGAAGAGGATAG
>NW_019942508.1:0-1784 GCF_002910315.2 Salvelinus sp. IW2-2015
GAGTGGAGACTTTTAAAGCAGCGAAGGGGGGACCAACTCCATATTAATGCCCATGATTTTAGAATGAGATGTTTGACGAGCAGTTGTCCACATAACTGTGGTCATGTATTGTGTATATGTACAGTGTATTTGGAAAGTATTCAGACCTTTTGACTTTTTCAACATTTTGTTTCGTTACAGCCTTTCTCTAAAATTTATTTAAAAAAATGTCCCTCATCAATCTACACACAATACACCATAATGACAAATTAATAAATGAATAAACAAAACTGAAATATCATATATACATAAGTATTCAGACCCTTTACTCAGTACTTATAAAAAAATGTAAAACCCTTTTTTCTCCCCAATTTCGTGGTATCCAATTGGTAGTAGTTACAGGCTTGTCTCATCGCTGCAACTCCCGTACGGACTCGGGAGAGGCGAAGGTCGAGAGCAAAGGGTGGCTACTTTGAAGAATCTAAAATATATATATTTTTTTGTTTTTTTTGGTTACTACATGATTCCATATGTGTTATTTCATAGTTTGATGTCTTCACTATTATTCAACAATAATAAAAACCCTTGAATGAGTAGGTGTTTCCAAACTTTTGACTGGTACTGTATGAATGTACATATTATGGATTGTTTATTTGTATGTGTTAGGCTTTAGCTGAGATTATTCTTTACAGCGTCGATAATATTTGTCCAGGCCTCAATTGTTCCTTGACTAGCACCATTCATTCTCACTGTCAATTACTCTAATGTTATAACTTCTAATAGTAACTGTATCCACTGGCGAATTGGGAGAGAGTGATGTGATTGCCATCTAAGAGTCAACATATTTTTTTGGTTTAGTGCTGCCTGCCAGCAGTAGTCGTCTCTGAGAGGAGCTGTCATCTTTAAGTAACATAATAGTTGCAAAGCATTGAATATTTACATTCATGCACTTCGAAATGAATTTCCTAACTTTGCCCCAGAAGCATTTAAATGTAAGGCACTCCCACATCATATAAAGTAATGTGCCGACCTGATTTAGGGGACACCGTGAACAGTTGTTCGTTTTAGTGTTCGTCAGGTTTTTTTTCCAGTTGTTCGAGCACAGAAATGTTTTTCTTGAGGCCACGTTGGTGTCTGTAAATATTCTGGGGTGCTTGTCGGTGGCAATTTCTGGATTGTAGCTGAAATGTTAGACTATGATTTATACCTGAAATATGGGGCAAAATCTTTCGAACAAAAACAATATGCTATACAATAATTATGTTAATACATAGACTGTCATCTGAGTGCAGTTTTTTTTCTTGGTTAGTGGCTATTTATTTCTGTATTTGGTCGAGATTGTGGATAAGCCTAGTGCTGGATAAGAAACTGATGGAGTTGTGAGAAAAGATGGATGTCTTTTGCACATATACAGTGGTTAGCTTAATGGGAATTTAGCATTATTTGTCTTCCGCGTGTAGAAAGATTTTAAAAATTCGGAACATGTCTGGGCTAGGATACCATGGCGAATGATGTGTACCTTTCATTATGCTGTATTGGAGGTTTTTTTTTTTCTTGTTAATGGAGAGCGTGAAAGTTAATATAAAAGAAAAAAATACGATTTTGAATTTCGCGCCTGCACTGAGCTGGATGTGTGTCATAGGCAGTGTAGCATGCATTGCCGCGTTCGGGGCTGCAGGCCATAGAAGATATAGGCAGTGAATATGCTGTCGGAGGGCAGGGTGCTGAAACCAGCGCAGATATTATATGTGTTATGTTATGTATGTGTTCTGGGTGGCAGGGGAGTGAGAGCAATCAGTGGGCAT
>NW_019942508.1:7757-15555 GCF_002910315.2 Salvelinus sp. IW2-2015
TGAGGCTTGTCGAAGTTTGTTAGCCGAAGTCTACGCTCAGGGCTCTAAAGTGCGACCAAATATTTTGCTGTGCGAACAGGAGTTTTATTTTGGGAGCACTGTGCGACTACAAAAAAAATAATTCCACATAAAATGTTGTGATTATAAGCTTCGCTATAACATTGTTTGAGTGAGAGAAAAAAATTCTAGTGCAGATTCGATAGCGTCATTGTTGCAACCAATACTACGTGAAAGAGCGTGCTTCTAGCACAACCAGGTCAAAGATCTGACCCAAATATACCACCCGCAAATTTTTTATCTTCCTTATAGCGATCACCGAGGACCGCATTTACATTCATAAACCATACCTGGGCCATTCTAAAAAACACATGCGCATCGTAACCATTTATTTACATTTATCATTCCCACCTGGCACACACGTTGAAACACGTATTTCCCACGTCATTTCAATTAAATTATGTTGAACACAGTGGAATAGACGTTGAATTGGGCCAGTCTGTGCCCTGTGGGATGTTACCTCATGGCTGGCTAGCTTTACCAGTATAGCCGAACATTGGGGCACAGAAAGAAGGAAAAGGGATAGGCTTCTTCAGTATGTCATCTGCCTAGCGATAGCAATGAATGAATGACAGTGTTCAATGTAATGCATCTCAATAGTGAAATATAGTGCTGTTACACAATGTAGAAACAAATTTTCTACCAATTACTTAGTAATTTTTTAATGACAGGTATTTGCATCAATGTTTGTAGCATTTATAATAAACTCATCTTTACAGGTACAATTTGTTTCAGAGCACAACATACTGTATGCTTCAAAAGTAGTTAGAATTCATATCGGCCCAATATAGGCCTGTATCTCAATTTAAAAAATCTTATTATCTGGTGCTCCTAAATTCATGTGGTGCGTTCTAACCTTTTAAAGTTTTGGGTGCCCACAGTGTTACCAATGATTATTTATTCTATTTATTTAGAGGACTGCTCCTATGCCCTTCGTCATTGATTGGTGTCAGTGTATGCAATAAAAAGAGAGGAGCACCACACACAACGCCTTACAAAACAAAAACAAGCAAAAGAAAGAAATCAAAACACTACATGTGGAAAATGTGGATTCATCCACAAGCCCAAAAACTGCCCTGCATATGGCAAATCATGTAACAACTGTGGGAAAAATAATAATTTCTCAAAATGCTGCAAAGCTGAGGCACCAAAGAAAAAGGTTCACACAGTCAAGGAGGAGATTGAAGAATTCTTTGTTGATTCTGTGGAAATATGCAATGCAGTAAAAGCTGAATGGATTGTGACATTGACTGTAAATTAAACTARAATACCATTCAAGCTTGATACTGMAGCACAGGTAAACCCGTTGTCGCTGGATGACTACAAAACACTGAAAGTGAAGAACAYAATACACCTGGTGAAAATTTAAGGTTACTGGTTATACTGGGGAGAACGTACCAGTCAAAGGTAGCTGCATAGTAACTTTACAGCATAAAGGAAAACAGTTCAAAGCACAGCTGCTGATCGTGGACAAGAGTGTACAGCCTATTCTAGGAATCATTGCATGTGAAAAGCTAAATTTGTTGAAAAGAGTGTATGTAGTGACATCACAGACTGAAAATGACCAAGAATCCCTACTGGCTGAGTATGAGGATGTGTTTGAGGGTCTTGGATGTTTACCAGGAGAACAAAATATGTACTGATGACAATATTACTSCAGTTGTGCATGCATGCAGTAAAGTTCCATGTGCACTGCAGAAAATACACGAGGGCCACTTGGGTGAGGAAAAATGCAAACAATGAGCACGAGAAGTAATGTACCGGCCAAGAATGAACCAGGAAATCAGCCAGACCACTGCTTCATGTGAACTATGTTTGACCTACAGGCCAAAGCAGCAAGCAGAGACGCTAATGCCTCATCCAGTAGCCAACAGACCCTACTACAACTACAAAGTTGGAATTTACTTTTTTGACAGCAATGGCAAGTCAGATTGTTGTTACCAACTACTACTCAAAACTACCCTGAAGTAGCAACACTGCCAACTACCTCCAGAAGTTGTAATCACCTACCTGAAATCAGTCTTTGCAAGACATGGGGTTGCATCTGAACTGTACTCGGACAATGGCCCGCAGTTCTCAAGTTCCGAATTCCGATCGCTAACAACTGCGGATTCTGACACCACCTCCAGCCCCAACTACCAAGGTCCAACAGTTAGCAGAGACTTCATTCAAAACTGTCAAACGTCCGATGAAAAAGGCACACGATGGAAAGGAGGATTTCCTAAAAAATCTGATGATCTACCGCAGCGCACTGCTGCAGAACGGACTTTCGCCTGCACAAATGTTGATGGGACGTCGCATCAGAACCAACCTACCCATCCATAAGGACTTGCTAACACTCAGAGGTGTTCACAAATTCAAACTCGCGAAGGCAGCGACACAACAAGTGCAAGACACTTACCTGAACTGAAACCTGGAGATCATGTACAACTCCGAGACATCACTACAGGAACCTGGATGCAGCAAGGGTGTGTGCAGAGAGAAGTTGCACCGCAATCCTATGAGATCCAAATGGAGCATGGATCAACAACTGAGACGAAACAGAGTAGATCTAGACTTCAGCCATTCACCCAAGGGACTGAGGATCACCAGGAGGATACTGATGATATTCCAGGTTCTTATGGTCCGTCCACACCAAAAATGGCTGTTCTGCCCCTTCTAACCAGTGCCTCCACTCCAACGCCATCTTGACAACAAGTAATTCTCGATTTCCCACGTCATAGTTCCTCTCGGCGGGGTTAAGGTGATGGAAAAGGAGGGAGCAGGGATGCAGCTTCTGGTGCTGGGCAGAGCGTTGGGACAGGACAGCCCCCACTCCGATGTCCGAGGCGTCGACCTCCACCACGACTGACGGGACGGGTCCGGATGGATTAGGATGAGGGCTGTAGTGAATCGCTGCCTGAGGTCAGAAACGCCGGTCAGTTCCTGGAGACCATATGAACGGCACCTTGGGAGAAGTGAGTGCAGAGAGCGGGGAAGCAAGGGTGCTGTAACCCCGGATGAAACTACGGTAGAAATTGGCAAACCCCAGGAAACGCTGCTGCTGCGCTCTGGATGTGGGTTGAGTCCAATCCACCACTCTCACCTTGTCAGGGTCCATCTGAACACTCCCTGCAGCGATGACTTATCCTAGGAAGGAGATGGAATGGATGGACTCACACTTCTCCACCTTCATGAACAGCTGGTTCTCCAGGAGACGCTGGAGGGTCTGTCGGACATGGAGGACATGCTCTTGAATTGACCGGGAATAGATGAGGATGTCAAGGTAGACAAACGGTTCAACATCATTGACAGGGCCTGGAACACTGCGGGAGCTTGGTCAGTCCGAACAGCATCACCAGTATGGGATGAGGTAGTTGGATGGGCTATTTACAGATGGGCTATTTACAGATGGGCTATGTACAGGTGCAGTGATCTGTGAGCTGCTCTGACAGCTGGTGCTTAACTGGGATATGTGGGACGGGTAGCGTCCCACCTGGCCAACATCCAGTGAAAATGCAGAGCGCCAAATTCAAATAATTACCATAAAAAATTACTTTCATGAAATCACACATTCAATATACCAAATTAAAGCTACACTTGTTGTGAATCCAACCAACGTGTCAGATTTCAAAAATGCTTTACAGCGAAAGCAAACAATGCTATTATCTGCACCCCGGCTAACAATCACAGACCATCATATTTCAACCCTCCCGGCGCGACACAAAACGCAGAAATAAAGATATAATTCATGCCTACCTTTGACGAGCTTCTTCTGTTGGCACTCCAATATGTCACATAAACATCACAAATGGTCCTTTTGTTCGATTAATTCCGTCGATATATATCCACAATGTCCATTTATTTGGCACGTTTGATTCAGAAAAAACTGGTTCCAACTTGCACAACATGACAAAAAAATATCTCAAAAGTTACCTGTAAGCTTTGTCCAAACATTTAAAACTACTTTTGTAATACATTTAGGTATTTTTTAACGTAAATAATCGATAAATGAAACGAGATCGTGCATCTGATGTTCAATACCGGAGGAAACAATGTGTAGCATGCTTTCTGGTCTCCTCATTCTGAACATGGCTACTTCTTCTTCTTTTCTCAAAGGAAAAACCTCAACCAATTTCTAAAGACTGTTGACATCCAGTGGAAGCGATGGAACTGCAAGAAGGTCCCTTAGAAATCTGTATTCCCAATGAAAACTTATTGAAAAGAGAGTGACCTCAAAAAAGAAACCTGAATGGTTTGTCCTCGGGGTTTTGCTGCCAAATAAGTTCTGTTATAGTCACAGACATGATTCAAACAGTTTTAGAAACTTCAGAGTGTTTCTATCCAATACTACTAATAATACATTTAGTGAGGGAGATATGAGTCTCCAGCTTCAGTGATTTTTGCAGTTCGTTCCAGTCATTGACAGCAGAGAACTGGAAGGAAAGGCGGCCAAATGAGGAATTGGCTTTGGGGGTGACCAGTGAATATACCTGCTGGAGCGCGTGCTACAGGTGGGTGCTGCTATGGTGACCAGTGAGCTGAGTAAGGGAGGGCTTTACCTAGCAAAGACTTATAGATGACCTGGGCCAGTGGGTTTGGCGACGAATAGGAAGCGAGGGCCAGCCAACGAGAGCATACAGGTCGCAGTGGTGGGTAGTAATGGGGCTTTGGTGGCAAAACGGATGGCACTGTGATAGACTGCATCCAATTTGCTGAGTAGAGTGTTGGAGGCTATTTTGTAAATGACATCGCTGAAGTCAAGGATCGGTAGGATAGTCAGTTTTACGAGGGTATGTTTGGCAGCCTGAGTTGAAGGATGCTTTGTTCCGAAATGAGGCCTATAGGCTACAGACAATTTGCCTGTTGGTTTTTCCTCCCTGGACTCTCATTCAGTTTCTTCTTTACATCAGTAAGTAGCAACTCCGTGTTTCAGAAACTCACTTTATATAGCTTAGGCCAGGGGTGTCAAAGTAGTTTTGCCCCGGGGTGTCACAATCGCTCTTCAATGAGGTCTGCAGGGTCGCTCTGAAAATGTGTTATGTGATGAGATTTCTCTATGGGGCTTAAATCTAATTMAAGTTATTAGCTTTTTTTACATTGTATAAAAGTACAGACAGYGCTTCAAAATGATATATCATACACTGTAGTTGGAGGATGGGGCAAGTAATGCTGCTTTAAAAGTTYATAAATGTATAATCCCATTTAAGAGTAAAAGTCTTTTAAAAAAGCTGCTGCGATTTACACACTTGCTCTACATCAYTCCTTGCGAAACGTGTATTTAGGAAAATGTTACTTTCACCAAATTATAGAAAATGGATTCTCTGAACATTATCTCACCAAGTTCCCCCATTAGTCAAAACATTAACAGTATTAAATTGCCTATTGTTTTATAATAAAGATAACCTTACACATTGAACAGCTACACGCCCATTTAGTATCGTTCATACCCTTTTAAGCCTTAGACCCACCCATATCTTTAAGAATTCACATGTGAACCTATGTGACTGTGGCCATGTGCTAAAGCAGTGAGGTGTTTAAACATGAAACGATTTCAAGTGCTAGCCTACAAGCAGGAAAAACTTAAAACACATAAAGGTAAAAACACTATCTAGACCTAGGCCTGTATCATGAGATCCTTTGAGTGACTTTGGTTGATGTCATGTTATGAACAAAGGAATCTACCCTGGGAGCCTATTTCCGTCCTGCCCTTTGGAGCAGGACATGTAATGTTCATGCCCTTTTTGATTTGAAAAAGTCCTGATATTTCAAAAAATATATGTTTTCCGGGTTGTGTCAAGTCCAGGGGATGCTTGCACATCTCTGGGAGGAAGGATGTCAGCTTTGCAAAGCAGCTGAAATCTGGTTCCATCTGAGTGAAAGCTCCTTAGCCACAACAACACCCGGGGCCAGACAATTGAKGCTGAAAAAGAGGAAAGCAGACAAAAATCGACAAGACATTAAAACCTTGCAAACGAGCAGTAACATTCACTGACCACCAAGTTCAAGCAAWAAGCTCATAGTAGAACAAAGACAAAATACCTGAAGTGCTGCTTGTTCACCGTCTTTCATCTCCTTGTAATGGTGGAGGAGAGCAGGTTCTTCTTAAGCTGAAAGACAAATTCCAGGAAATAGGTTTGTTCAAACATGAATTRATTCATCTCCTATAGCTTGTTATAACCTGTTGACTGCCACAGCTGTACTACAATTCACCAGCTAAAAAACAAGCCCTGTACTCAACCTGCTTCCAGCCAAACAATGGTAATGCTGACACAACTGATTTAGCAAACATTTAACTTGATAATTACCAGCTAGCTAGATGTAAATTATATCCATCTAGCTAGCCAGTTAGTTGAACATGCAAAAAACGACCTAAATCGAAATCTATTTGTTTGTGTATTGATATTCTTGTTTGTCCCTTTAGCACCTGTAACGCCCCCCAGCTTCCGTACATTGGAGTGCTTGGAATGTTTTGTCCTGTGAAACGCATTAAACAATGCTTACGTTCGTTTCTACTCCGGTCTCATGACCTGTCCTTATATTTGTTGAATAAGTAATACAGTGTGCTATACAACAAAACTGGCGACGAGGAAGAAACATTCTCACGTTTGTTAGTTCTACTCGGTAGAAAGTCTGAGTTTAAATGTTTTTTTTGCTGTAGGAAGAAACAAACAAAACGTGGAGCTAGTTAGTCGAGGGATGCTAGCTAGTTTCTGATGTCGCAGTAAAGAGGGGAAGAGTTTTGCTGCGGGAGAAAGTGGAATCAAGAAGTGAAAAGAAGAAGAAAAAAAGGACTGTGAGTAAAGGACTGTCTAAAAAGAAAAATAATYAACTGAAAATGTCTGCACTGGTTAGTAATATAGCAACATTTGATAAATCTGTGTAACAATGGAGTTCTTACACAGAACATTTTGAGTGCTTTGGAATGCTTGAAATGTTTTGTCCTGTGAAACGCATTAAACAATGCCCACGTTAGTTTCTACTCCTGTCTCATGTCCTGTCCTTATATTAGTTCTATAAGTAATACAGTGTGCTATACAACACTACTATCCAATCTAGATAGCTATTTAGCCATTTTCGGTGATTAAACATGACAAACTGACTTGCCTTGTTAAATAAAGGTAAAAAAAGAAAAAGACAATTATCATCATGTCATGCATGGCATCGGCAATAAACATTAACCAATCTAATGTTAGCTAGCTAGCAGGCTACCTGTATGCAACTATTTAGCTACACAGCAAAAGCTAGCAATTAAAACAACTTTATTATACTGTGTTATGCTAGCTAATAAAGTATGCTATAGATAATGATTCGTCATGGCAGACTGAAACACTTTCAAAATATCCTTCCCACTCGGCATRAACCAGATGATGATTTCCTTCCACAGTCAGAGCTGCATGATACCAGCACCAGCAGAATTCTGCGCAACACTGTTATTGAAAGCTGTAGGGGTGGCAGGTAGCCTGGCGGCTAGGAGTGTTGGGCCAGTAACCAAAAGGTTGCTGGATCGAATCCCTGAGCTGACAGGTTAAAAATCTGTCATTCTGCCCCTGAACAAGGCAGTTAACCACTAATAACTACTCCCTGGGTGCCGACAAAGTGGATGTCGATTAAGGCAGCCCCCCACACCTTTCTGATTCAGAGGGGTTGGGTTAAAAGTGGAAGACACATTTCAGTAGAATGCATTCAGTTATACAACTGACTAGGTATCCCTTGTCCCTAGCTACACTTTACAGTATGGAAATATTAGTAATGCTAATAT
>NW_019942508.1:15580-39052 GCF_002910315.2 Salvelinus sp. IW2-2015
CCAGCAGAGGGGCGGGGAAACCTTTTGGTTTACTAAGAGAGCCATGAAGCAAAAAAAATTGAAATTATTTCCATTGGAGCCATAATAATTATTAAAAGTGAATTCAACATAATGTCAGTATAATAAGCCCTCTGAATTTATTCTTAAATAATGTTGTATAATACTCACCATTTAATGCGACTTCTGTGCTGCATGGATTTGCTGATGCTTTGTAGTTGGTTGGTACTTGGTGAGGTTAAGCTCATGCAAGCGTTGCGGCTTTCATCCGTTAAACGTGATCGTAGGTTTGACTTGATGTTTTAAGAAGTGAAATTGACTGCTCACATGCATACAGGATCCAAACAATGGCATCCCACCAAAAAATACCAATATCTACAAAATCCAAATCAAAAACAACACATACAACAGACTCAGGCCAACTAAACCTCAAACACGCAATGCAAATCGCAACAGAATATAGTACTCTAAACATGACACGCAGACTTTTCCAAGTTTTGCGAGACCTACAGATACATACAGCACAAGCGCTCTCGAGTTGAGAATGGTTTTTTTATCGTGAATTTCCATGTCCCAAAGCCTATGTCCCAAAGTTCTGATTGCTACTCCGCCTGCCAATCTTTGCGCGGCTTTTTCTAGTCGTTGAGAGCTCTATTCCAAATGCTTCACACTTACAAGCGATCCTGAACCTTACTTCGACACCCCTGTCTGGAGAGCGCTTACGCAGGATCAGCGCCATCTCTTCATGCTTCTATACCACTACAATCCTGGACGGACTACACAGAATGTAACCACTACAAGAAGTCGGCTGGGCTTTTCATGCAGCGGTCAAACACTCGCTTCTGCCATAGAGCCAGTGATGCGCGTGAACAGGCAATTAAAGAGAGAAAGAGAATAAGTGGTACTACGAACGGCGCCATAACTTAGTCTCCAAAGAGCTGTGACACTCTTATGAAGAGGACAGTGATACGGACCGAGGGACGACCCTGATATTCGCCCAAAAGCAGTATGCAATAGATGGCATGGCAGCGTGTGGGACGAGATAGCGAAATCGATTCTTTGTGTCGTGAGATACTAGGCTCAATCTTGACTGTGTTGCAGCACTGACATCTTCAGAAATTGGCTCGCATAGCGTTTCTGACAAAAAAGTCCAATAAGTGTAAGAGGAAACCGAATTGTCTTTGCATCAACATCGCATCTCTAGGAAGAAAGCCCGCTGTTGATAAAGGATCAACACGTGTCACCTACTATTCCATATTGGCCAGAATGATTTCAGGACGTTTAGAGCTGGTTCGAATGTTCAGTCCTATTACGAGAGAGTATGCATAAAACTTGATGAGCCAACCGTTCAGCATAGAAATATTTCGGAGACTAGGCTCAGGAGTGTGCTCGAGATGCCGTTCGGTTACAAGAGAAAGTCGGTATAGTTTCCTTAACAGCGACCAGGCCGCCAAACGGCACTAGGACGCACATCTCCTTCCTTGACAGGACCACAACCAGCAGTTCGCTCGTGCAAGACGCAATCCAGAATCGACAAGATGAAACGCAAGCCGAAGTTAGCTCCAACTCTGCAAAATCTAGTCAGAACGTCCTCGAGCCGGAGCATAGTGCTCTTTAACAAAAATACCCGATTTCGCGTCAAGGAGATGACACCCGTCCAAGTTTATAAAGGCATTCGAGACAAGACCAACAATGTCCCACCGGAGTACATCAAAACCAAACCACCAGGCTGCAAACCGAAAGCACTCCAGATGAACACAGGGCGAAGCTAGCTTCGACGCCTTAACCCAAAAACACGACTCACTCATGGTTTCACAGCAAATACAACTTCCTGTCAGCACAATGCATGGATCTGCCCTCCGTGTGTAAGCCAGCAATATGAAAAAGCTTAAAAGGATGGGAGCTCTAAACATTCCTTATCGTGCGGACCGGAGAAGCTCCCCACAAATCCTCTGATTTCTCCAATTCACTACTCCACACCCGATCAAGCCCACGGAGACGACCACGCCTATCCCATCACTTACATCTACCTCAAGAAAGAGAAAAGATTTTCCACTACGGTACATTTTTTCAGTTGAGCAAAACTCCATCCAGACTAGACTTAAAAATTCGCTCAAACCTCCTATCTTGTGGGACCTTGTAAGACAGAACTGCACAAGATCCCATTCACTCCAGCGGTGTCAGATCCAACCCGCCCATCATCTAAGAACAATCACGCTGAACTAGCCGACAGCCAACCAAATGCTCAATGCGGTGCTTGAACGTCATCCAAAAGCCATGAGGAAGAACACAGCGCAACTGCTAATGTTCATAATACACTCGTGCGTTTCCATCCACCGGTAATTAAGCACATCACATTGTACATCACGTATATGCCATCCAGTCTCTTAACGACAGAAGGTCATGTCCATTGATCAGTCCGATGCATTAATTAGTGTCTCGTCTTTGCCCTCCGCGAAGATCGATCAAAAGTTCATTGCACAATCCCAGCGCCGCAACCAAAATGACGAATCTATTAAGCACAGGATTATCTCTGCCATCTGTGCCACATCCGTGGTTCTTAACCTGTCTCCGCCATACACCTATACTAAATGCGTCCAAGCAAAGACCTACGCGGGAGATTATAGGGTAAACCTTCGCAAAAGCCAGGTCAATAACGCGAGTGCTGCAGGAACTAGCCTCGGCGACCCACGAGAATGACAAACTAGATAGGCTCTTGGCCACCGACTTTCATTTCTCGACTGTACCATCCCACGCAGGGGGCCCGTATTTTTCGATGCCCATAAAAGTATAAGTCATGCGCCCGGGACCCCGACATGCAAGCTCCTCCGCAGAGTACAGCCACCAGAAGTGACTAAATTCGGCTAAGGTATGGGAATGTGCGAGGGTCGAAACATTCAAATTGCGCTAAGCTACATCCAAGTGCTATGTACGTCGGAGCAACATCGTCCACGAGCGATACCGCGATCGATATGAGTACAGCCAGTTACAAAACCGCATGTTTTGACACTCGACCGTCCTGCTCATCGGAT
The DNA here is from genome assembly GCF_002910315.2 of Salvelinus sp. IW2-2015. Classification (NCBI taxonomy): domain Eukaryota; kingdom Metazoa; phylum Chordata; class Actinopteri; order Salmoniformes; family Salmonidae; genus Salvelinus; species Salvelinus sp. IW2-2015. The sequence continues at coordinate 18,610 of NW_019942508.1, forward strand.
GATAATTTCTGTCTGCGGCACCAATTAGACCACACCGCAGACACCCTGTCCTGCTCCTCCACAGAGACCGCGAAATATTCCCGCGTGCCAGGGTCGTCCCCTGAAATTACGAAACTCGTTCATCTTATTTATTACTTTTCGCCAGATCACGTCTTCGCGTCGCCCATAAGGGCCTAGCTAACTTCAGGACATGGACCGAGTGCAAGAGCACCCTATTTCAAGACATAGAGAGCGACAAGAAGAAACCGTAAGTCTTCATCCTCATGTCCTTACCTCATATTAGTGCAAATCCCGGCCAACGAAGACATAGTCCAACACGATAATTTAATGTCATAAATAATAAGTACACCATCGGCTCTTCGGGCGAGGCCAGTCAGCCTACTGAACAAGACACATGAACCGAGGGACAATCGCAAAAAAAACGTGAACGCTAATCCGTATGCATAGCTAGTAAAACAACGATCCGAGGCCAGACGAGTGGTACGACAAGAACAGCTGAGTTATAATACAAGCCCCAGTAGTACATGTTAAATTGTAGCAGATGAATAGCAGAGGACTAATGAGTCCATTCCTAGGCTGCCACAGCAGAGTAAGATGAAAGCAAGGAAAACGGATAGCACAAATCACGAAATTAAAAATAATCGAAGGATTAGAGAAGAGAACGTAAGGGAGCCGATGAAGAACAAGGATAGTAAAAATTATTTCAATACGATTGAGAGATGAATAATCCAATAACAGAAAAAAAATAATAAAAGTCGAGAATGTATGGTGGTAATGAAATGGTGTAGTGTCTGCGAGCCCATATGCCTAAATCAACAAAATGAGCCACAAAAACTGTTCAAAGAGAGAGCACAATATATAGGTCTCAACAGAAAACACACTCAGCTTAATTACAATTATTTGTGAGTAATATTAATACGTAGCTGCCTAATATCGGCTTGCAACTACTTACCTAAAAAGATCTACGCGACAACTTGAACCTACCGACTGGATCAATACACCATGAGTATTGTTTATTCATCTTAAAATCTCCTTGGCTACCACATTATGAAACTTACTTTAGATAGCAACTCGTATCAAATTCTTTCTTCCAACATCATGCATGTTACGCGAATAACTCGCAGAAAAGAAAATCACCTGCGCAATACATGTAACTTGTGGTGCTATTGACGAGTGCGATGCTCTATTAACATCACTATTTAGCTAGCTATATTGTAACACGCATTTGTGATATGAGACCTCTTCATACTTTCTATTATTGGCATTTCCACCAGAGCAATGATTTTTCCAAAAATCCCAAGATGTCTACATACGCAATGGCAACTCCACCCGGGTTCGGAGAGGGCGGAAGTTTCAACACAATAGACCCCGCCAAACATCCAACAGACCCTCATTCCTTACCACCGACCCGCCTTATATGCAGAAAAGCCGATGGCGCTGCAAACCAGTCATTTTCCTTTCAATTTGTGGCAGTGTCTCTAGCGACAAAGGACGAGCGCTTTCACGACCTCGCAACGAACCCCACAGAGGCCGTGGCAGCCTCCGTAGAGTGGGGAACACATGACCCGCCCAAAACCGGCCGCACCTGCCCACAAGGACAAGCATCCCCCTAGTGAGAAATCATCGCGACAGGAAAGCCAAGCTCGAGCCAAGTATAGCCCCCCCCCGGTCCTAAGGAGCCAACTCCCACCAACCCGGAATGACGCTGGAGCCAACCTTGTGTTCAATAGGGGACCTCACGACATCGTACCTGCCCTCGTGTGCGCTGCAGGCCCCCGGCCCGATGCGACACCCAGAGTACCCATCGTAGTACCGCTACTGAGCACAGGAGCCCGACCGTGCACCACCCTCACACCCACGGCCCCCCCTCCAAATGCCCGGGATGAGTTACGGCTCTCCATGTAATTGTGATTTTTGGAGTCTCCTTTCTGCAGCCTTCTATGAGAACCCGGAGTTGATATGTCCAGCCTCAACATGGCGTTCCAATTCAATAAATAAGCCACGCACTCCATGCCCTTGCTACACAGGACTCCATCTAAACACGATAGTACCATCTAGCTGCTTTATCACTGGAATAGGTAGTTCTCACCGTGTGGCCGACTGAGGCCCCCTGTCATGGCGGACGAATGACCTATTTGTCCCCCTGATGGTATAACTCTTAACTCCATGTAGCCACCCCGCTGAACTCTTCATGTCTTCCCGTTTCTACGGATGAGTATGAATAACGCCAACAGGCGCCCAGAAACATGACAACCGCTATCATATATGGCCTGAACTCGTCTACCAAATCTGACAAAATCTACTCAATCCACTAGAGACGAGCACTTTTGTTGTTAGCGATCCGAGTCTACAAGGGTCGTATTCATTTCGATCTCAACCACCACCGCATATAGTCTAAAACCTGCTTTGGAGCTGCGGTAACGCAAAGGCTATTTAATAAGCCCAGGGATGATCCCCATCTGCTGTCTCACTCTATAACCTTATCAAAATCAAATGGAGAACAATTTTTTTAACTGCCAAGTCCATTTGCGATATACAACAACAAAGACATTACTTCAAACAATGAACACTGTTTATTCCTCGGATCTCATTGCACATCATCTCGCGTCGATAGAACAGCAGAGTATGTACTATTAGTTTTTATTACATTGCTTGATGCTCATCTCCTTTTCGAAAAAAAGCAATGACCAATGCGCCTCGGTTGACGAGTGGCACTGTTTCACCTTTCGTGGATCTCAGCGTTAAATATCAAAGGCAGGACTGGTGAACTGCTCATATCTATGTAAATCAGAGGAGGCTGGTGGAGTAGCTATAGAAGGGCAGCCCATTTAATGACTGGAATCAATGAACGGAGTCAAACGCGTTGTTTCCATGCGTTTTTTAAAAAGTGTTTGGTAAAATTTATTTATTTGATTCCAGCCATTACAATGTGCCCATCCTCCTATAGCTCCTCCCACTAGTCTCTTCTGATGGAAATGTATGTGTCTCTTGGTCAAGGATTTCTACTACACAGATGTTTCTTTTGTCCCCCAAACATCAGGTTATCAATATGTGTTATTTTGTAATAATTGCCTGAAAAATGTTGAGGAACAATTCATGGATTTCAGAAGAGAAAACACGAGAGTTGAGCAAAGAATCTCCACATCGTTTGAAAGAGAGATTCTCAGACTGCGTAGCCTAGTGTTTCTCAAACCTATCTTCCCTGCAGACAATGTTTTGGTTGTAACACTGTACTAGCACCTGATTCAACAAGAGCTTGATGATTAGTTATCAGGTGAATCAGGTGTGCTAGTTCTGGAATAAATCAAATACATCAACTGCTCCCCGAGGAGAGTTTAGACTAATGCTGGCCTACCGTTATCTGTTCCTGGGCCCTATAACTCAATCCCATCAGGGAGGGTAGGAAAATCATCCCAAGAGGTCAGTGAACTGTCAATTCCACCCAGCATCTTTATCCATCATGTTCATGTTCATTATACCTGCCTGAGTGTTCAGATCGTTGAAGCAGCTACTGTAGTACATCACCATGTAATTGAGAACATTATTGCCAGAGGTCAAGTGTTGCCACAATGAGGAGTCCACTAATAATCAAAATGATCTCATTACAGTGTTATGTATCACATAGCCATTATGCTTTTTACCTGGTTATGATTGCTTGTAATGGCAATTATATGACCACAAAGTCGCTCTGCTAGAATTGCAGATCTCTCTGTGCTAGATGAGGACGGAATTAATTTCTCTCACTGCCCTTTGTAGGGTTGGGGGAATAGTTCATTCGCCACACCAGACAAATTCTCGGTGTTTTTCCCTTTTGAAAACTGAGATTCTCAACTCTTTTCAGTGAAGGGTTTAGACCTCTGAGGTGAAATGAATGGGATGAAATTCTTTTGAAGGTTAGCTTCCATACAGAGCCAAACTTCAATATTCTCAGACAGTTGGATGAGAAAGAACTGTTGGAATATCAGTTTTCTTAAGTGTCCATCCATCCATTCTCAACTTGGTTTTGACAGTATGTAGGAGACTTACATGACAGGAAAAAGTGTCATATGAACAGTTATTTACAAAAACATTAAGAACACATACTCTTTCCACGACATTGACTGACCAGGTGAATCGAGTGAAAGCTATGTCCTTATTTTTATTTTATTTTTATTTCAGCTTTATTTAACCAGGTAGGCTAGTTGAGAACAAGTTCTCATTTACAACTGCGACCTGCCAAGATAAAGCATAGCAGTGTGAACAGACAACAACACAGAGTTAAACATGGAGTAAACAATAAACAAGTATATAACACAGTAGGAAAAAATTTGTCTATATACATTGTGTGCAAAAGGCATAGGGAGGTAGGCAATAATAGGCCATAGGAGCGCTAGGTATCCCTTGTCCCTAGCTACACTTTACAGTATGGAAATATTAGTAATGCTAATATCTGTGTTGCATCATAGTCTGGGAAAACACTGTCATACAGGTATTGTGACATCTTAAAATATTTCATTGACTCTGATGCAAATCTTCAATTTTCCCAATTTTCMCAAAGATCCAGAAAAAAGTGCTCAATCTTACTGTGGTTTGTCAGAGATCTCTRTAACATCAACTATTGCTAGTATGACACCATTTTGTAAATGCCTTCCTTCAATTTTTTTGCATTTCACCGCAATGATTTTGTCTCATCGCTGCAACTCCAACGGGCTCGGGAGGCGAAGGTTGAAACATGACCCGCCAAACCGCGCATCTTACCACCCACCCGCCTTTACGCAGAAGCCAGCCGCTCCAATGTGTTGGAGAAAACACCTTTCACCTGACGACCGAGGTCAGCCTGTAGGCGCCCGGCCTGCCACAAGYAGTCGCTAGAGCTCGATGAGCCAAGTATAGCCCCCCCGGCCAAACCCTCCCCAACCCGGATGACGCTGGGCCAATTGTGCATGGGACTCCCGATCTTGGCCGGTTGTGGTGCAGCCCGGGATCGAACCCGGGTKTGTAGTGACGCCTCTAGCACTGCGATGCACCACTCAGGAGGCCCCTCAATGCCTTCCTTCTGTTGTATTTTTAGTCCTTTGCACCTTCCTATGGAAAGGGAGTAGATTCAACTCAACATGCTCCATTCAAATGACACTCCATGCTGCAACACTACAGCAGATAGCTACATCTAGCTGCTTTCGATATTCTCAAGTGTTTGCTGAGCACCGTATGCACTTGACCTATTTTCCCCCATGGGAGAACCACAGAGGCCAGTAACCTTAATCTGCCCTTTCTACGATGGGTGGGGTATTATTCTGAACTCGTCTGTACTCTTCCCGGCATATTTGTTTTAGACTTGCATATGGCAGTCATCTGCCCACCATAATTGAATCCTTGGCTGCGGTACGCAAAGGCTTATATACCCAGGATGATTCCCCATCTGGCTGTTCCATCTATAACCTTATCAAAATCAAATGGAGAACAAWTTTTTTTAACTGCCAAGTCCATTTGCGATATTACAACAACAAAGACATTACTTCAAACAATGAACACTGTTTTATTCCCTCGGATCTCATTGCACATCATCTCGCGTGCGATAGAACAGCAGAGTATGTACRATTAGTTTTTTATTACATTGCTTGATGCTCATCTCCTTTTCGAAAAAAAGCAATGACCAATGCGCCTCGGTTGACGAGTGGCACTGTTTCACCTTTCGTGGATCTCAGCGTTAAATATCAAAGGCAGGACTGGGTGAACTGCTCATATCTATGTAAATCAGAGGAGGRTGGTGGGAGTAGCTATAGAAGMGCAGGCCCATTGTYATGACTGGAATCAATYGAACGGAGTCAAACYRGTTGTTTCCATGCGTTTTWWAAAAAGTGTTTGGTAAKATTTATTTATTTSATTCCAGCCATTACAATGTGCCCATCCTCCTATAGCTCCTCCCACTAGTCTCRTCTGWTGGAAATGTATGTGTCTCTTGGTCAAGGATTTCTACTACACAGATGTTTCTTTTGTCCCCCAAACATCAGGTTATCAATATGTGTTATTTTTGTAATAATTGCCTGAAAAATGTTGAGGAACAATTCATGGATTTCAGAAGAGAAAACACGAGAGTTGAGCAAAGAATCATCCACATCGTTTGAAAGAGAGATTCTCAGACTGCGTAGCCTAGTGTTTCTCAAACCTATCTTCCCCTGCAGACAATGTTTTGGTTGTAACACTGAACTAGCACCTGATTCAACAAGAGCTTGATGATTAGTTATCAGGTTGAATCAGGTGTGCTAGTTCTGGAATAAATCAAATACATCAACTGCTCCCCGAGGAGAGTTTAGACTAATGCTGGCCTAGCCTACCTGTTATCTGTTCCTTGGGCCCCTATAACTCAATCCCATCAGGGAGGGTAGGAAAATCATCCCAAGAGGTCAGTGAACTGTCAATTCCACCCAGCATCTTTATCCATCATGTCATGTTCATTATACCTGCCTGAGTGTTCAGATCGTTGAAGCAGCTACATGTAGTACATCACCATGTAATTGAAGGGACATTATTGCCAGAGGRCTCAAGTGTTGCCACAATGAGGAGTCCACTAATAATCAAAATGATCTCATTACAGTGTTATGTATCACATAGCCATTATGCTTGTTACCTGGTTATGATTGCTTGGTAATGGCAATTATATGACCACAAAGTCGCTCTGCTAGAATTGCAGATCTCTCTGTTGCTAGATGAGGACGGAATTAATGTTCTCTCAGCTGCCCTTTGTAGGGGTTGGGGGAATAGTTCATTCGCCACACCAGACAAATTCTCTTGTGTTTTTTCCCTTTTGAAACTGAGATTCTCAACTCTTTTCAGTGAAGGGTTTAGACCTCTGAGGTGAAGAATGAATGGGATGAAATTCTTTTGAAGGTTAGCTTCCATACAGAGCCAAAACTTCAATATTCCTCAGACAGTTGGATGAGAAAGAACTGTTGGAATATCAGTTTTCTTAAGTGTCCATCRATCCATTCTCAACTTGGTTTTGACAGTATGTAGGAGACTTACATGACAGGAAAAAGTGTCATATGAACAGTTATTTACAAAACATTAAGAACACATACTCTTTCCACCGACATTGACTGACCAGGTGAATCGAGTGAAGCTATGTCCTTTTATTTTTATTTTTATTTTTATTTCAGCTTTATTTAACCAGGTAGGCTAGTTGAGAACAAGTTCTCATTTACAACTGCGACCTGGCCAAGATAAAGCATAGCAGTGTGAACAGACAACAACACAGAGTTAAACATGGAGTAAACAATAAACAAGTATATAACACAGTGGAAAAAAATTTGTCTATATACATTGTGTGCAAAAGGCATGAGGAGGTAGGCAATAAATAGGCCATAGGAGCGAATAATTACAATTTAGCAGATTAACACTGGAGTGATAATCATCAGATGATCAATGTGCAAGTAGAGATTATGGTGTGCAAAGGCAGAAAAGTAAATAAATAAAAGCAGTATGGGGGGTGAGGTAGGTAAATTGGTGGGCTGTTTACAGATGGACTATGTACAGCTGCAGGCGATCGGTTAGCTGCTCAGATAGCAGATGTTTAAAGTTGGTGAGGGAAATAAAAGTCTCCAACTTCAGCGATTTTTGCAATCGTTCCAGTCACAGGCAGCAGAGAACTGGAAGGAAAGGCGGCAAATGAGGTGTTGGTTTGGGGATGATCAGTGAGATATACCTGCTGGAGCGCGTGCTACGGGTGGGTGTTGTTATCGTGACCAGTGAACTGAGATAAAGCGGAGCTTTACCTAGCATGGACTTATAGATGACCTGGAGCCAGTGGGTCTGGCGACGAATATGTAGCGAGGGCAGCCGACTAGAGCATACATGTCGCAGTGGTGGGTGGTATAAGGTGTTTAGGTAACAAAACGTATGGCACTATGATAAACTGCATCTAGTTTGCTGAGTAGAGTATTGGAAGCTATTTTTTGTAGAAGTCGAGGATTGGTAGGATAGTCAGTTTTACTAGGGTAAGTTTGGCGGCGTGAGTGAAGAGGCTTTGTTGCGAAATAGAAAGCCGATTCTTGATTTGATTTTGGATTGGAGATGTTTGGAAGGAGAGTTTACAGTCTAGCAGACACCTAGGTATTTATAGAGTGTCCACATAATTCTAGGTCGGAACCGTCCAGGGTGGTGATGCTAGTCGGGCGGGCGGTGCAGGCAGCGAACGGTTAAAAAGCATGCATTTGGTTTTACTTGCGTTTAAAAGCAGTTGAGGCCACGGAAGGAGTGTTGTATGGCATTGAAGCTCGTTTGTAGGTTAGATAGCACAGTGTCCAAGGAAGGGCAAAGTATACAGAATGGTGCTGTCTGCGTAGAGGTGGATCAGGAATCGCCCGCAGCAAGAGAGACATCATTGATATATACAGAGAAAAGAGTCGGCCCGAGAATTGAACCTGTGGTACCCCCATAGAGACTGCCAGAGGACCGGACAACATGTCCTCCGATTTGACACACTGAACTCTGTCTGCAAAGTAGTTGGTGAACCAGGCAAGGCAGTCATCAGAAAAACCGAGGCTACTGAGTCTGCCGATAAGAATATGGTGATTGACAGAATCGAAAGCCTTGCCAGGTCGATGAAGACGGCTAAACAGTACTGTCATTTATCGATGGCGGTTATGATATATTTAGTACTTAGCGTGGCTGAGGTGCACCTGACCGGCTCGGAAACCGGATTGCACAGCGGAGAAGGTACGGTGGGATTCGAGATGGTCAGTGATATGTTTATTTGAAGAGGGGGATGACCGCTGCAGCTTTCCAATCCTTGGGGATCTCAGACGATATGAAAGAGAGGTTGAACAGGCTGGTAATAGGGGTTGCGACAATGGCGGCGGATAGTTTCAGAAATAGAGGGTCTAGATTGTCAAGCCCAGTGATTTGTATGGGTCCAGGTTTTGCAGCTCTTTCAGAACATCTGCTATCTGGATTTGGGTAAAGGAGAAGCTGGGGACGCTTGGCGAGTAGCTGCGGGGGGGGGGGGGGGGGAGCTGTTGGCCGAGGTTGGAGTAGCCAGGTGAAGGCATGGCCAGCAGTTGAGAAATGATTGTTGAAGTTTTCGATTATCATGGATTTATCGGTGGTGACCGTGTTACCTAGCCTCAGTGCAGTGGGCAGCTGGGAGGAGGTGCTCTTGTTCTCCATGGACTTTACAGTGTCCCAGAACTTTTTGTAGTTAGAGCTACAGGATGCAAATTTCTGCTTGAAAAAGCTAGCCTTTGCTTTCCTGACTGATTGTGTGTATTGGTTCTCGACTTCCCTGAACAGTTGCATATCGCAGGGACTATTCGATGCTATTGCAGTCCGCCACAGGATGTTTTTTGTGCTGGTCGAGGGCAGTCAGGTCTGGAGTGAACCAGGGCTATATCTTGTCTTAGTTCTGCATTTTTTGAACGGGGATGCAAGAATGACCAGGCATCCTCAAACTGACGGATGAGGTCAATATCCTTCCAGGATACACCCGGGCCAGGTCAATTAGAAAGGCCTGCTTGCAGAAGTGTTTTAGGGAGTGTTTGACAGTGATGAGGGGTGTTCGTTTGACCGCAGACCCGTAGCGGATACAGGCAATGAAGCAGTGATCGCTGAGATCCTGATTGAAGACAGCAGAGGTGTATTTGGAGGGCAAGTTGGTCAGGTAATGTCTGAAGGGTGCCCATGTTTAGGATTTAGGGTTGCTACTGGTGGGGTTCCTTGATGATTTGTGTGAGATTGAGGGCATCTAGCTTAGATTGTAGGACTGCCGGGGTGTTAAGCATATCCCAGTTTAGGTCACCTAACAGAACAAACTCTGAAGCTAGATGGGGGGCGATSAATTCACYWATGGTGTCCAGGGCACAGCTGGGAGCTGAGATGGGTCGGTAGCAGGCGGCAACAGTGAGAGACTTATTTCTGGAGAGATTKYTTTTAAAAATTAGAAGTTCGAACTGTTTGGGTATGGACCTGGAAAGTATGACATTACTTTGCAGGCTATCTCTGCAGTAGATTGCAACTCCTCCCCCTTTGGCAGTTRTATCTTGACYGAAAATGTTATAGTTGGGTATGGAAATCTCAGAWTTTTTGGTGGCCTTCCTAAGCCAGGATTCAGACACGGCAAGGACATCAGGGTTGGCAGAGGGTGAATTAGAAAGACAAAATGTTGAAGTGACTTTGAACGGGTATGGTAGTAGGTGCCAGGCGRACCGGTTTGTGTTAAGAACTGCAAAGCTGCTAGGTTTTTCCATTTTGTAAGAGACAAGAGACAGCTTTATCTAATCACTGAGCATACTTCAAATTGTATTAGTTGAATATAAATGTTAGATACAGTCTAACTGAACTGAATAGGAGGTTGTGAAACGAGACGATTGATTACAGTTTTTGTCGCTGTGTGCCCGAGGTCTATATGTTGTATGAGGTCTCCCATTTAAAATGATCGGTAATGATTTACTTTGACTATCCATAGCACATTCATTACACATCTATCAGCATTTAATGAACACATTATAACAGGTCCTAATCACAATAAAGGTWAGAGTTCATTTAGGTATCTTAACTGATGCGTCATTATGGCTGTTCTCAAGTGTGATTCTGCCATACCAGCGTTAGTGAATATGCCTAAAGGCCAAACCATATTTTATAATGTATGACTTCAGAAAGTATTCATACCCCTTGACTTATTCCACATATAGTTGTGTTACCGCCTGAATTCAAAATTTATTAAATATGTTTTTTTCTCACCCATCTACACACAATACCARATAATGACAAAGTAAAAACATATTTATAGAATATCTAATTTACATAAGTATTCACCACCCTGAGTCAATACTTTGTAGAAGCACCTTTGGCAGCGATTACAGTTGTGAGTCTTTCGAGGTAAGTCTAAGAGCTTTGCACACCTGGATTGTACAATATTTGCTCATTATTCTTTTTAAAAATCTTCAAGCTCTGTCAAGTTAGTTGTTGATCATCTGCTTGACAGACATTTTCAAGTATTGCCATCGATTTTCAAGCCGATTTAAGTAAAAACTTTAACTAGGCCACTCGGGAACATTCAATGTCGTCTTGGTAAGCAACTCCAGTGTATATTTGGCCTTGTGTTTTAGGCTATTGTTCTGCTGAAAGGTGAATTTGTCTCCCAGTGTCTGTTGGAAAGCAGACTGAACCAGGTGATGTGCTAGGATTTTGCCTGTGCCTAGCTCTGTTCCATTTATTTTTATCTAAAAAAAAAAATCCCTAGTCCTTGCAGATGACATGCATACCCATAACATGATGCAGCCACCACCATGCTTGAAAATATTAAGAGTGGTACTCAACAAGGCTTTCTATTCAGGACATAAAGTTAATTTCTTTGCCAATTTTTTTGCAATTGTACTTTAGTGCCTATCACGCCCTGATCTGTTTCACCTGTCCTTGTGCTTGTCTCCACCRCCCTCCAGGTGTCGCCCATCTTCCCCACTTATCCCCTGGGTATTTTTCCTGTGTTTTCTGTCTGTCTGTGCCAGTTTGTCTTGTTTGTTCAAGTCAACCAGCGTTTTGTCTCAGCTCCTGCTTTTAGTKAGTCTCTCTTTTTCTCGTCCTCCTGGTTTTGACCCTGGCCTGTCCTGACTCTGAGCCTGCCTGCKATCCGGTGCKTTTGCCCCTACTCTGGATTACCGACCTCTGCCTGACCTGACCCTGGGTCTGCCTGGCATCCTGTACCTTGGCCCCACTACTCTGGATTATCGACCTGTCAWTTGCCTGCCCCTGTTGTTGCAATAAACATTGTTACTTCAACACAGTCTGCACTTGGATCTTACCTGAAACCTGATAGTGCCTTATTGCWAACAGGATGCATATTTTGGACTATCTGTATGTCACGTTCTGACCTTAGTTTTGTTGTTATGTCTTTGTTTTAGTATGGTCAGGGCGTGAGTTGGATGGGTAGTCTATGTTCCTTTTTCTATGTTATTCTGTTTCTATGTGTTTGGCCTAATATGGTTCAGAGGCAGGGCAGGTGTCAGTCGTTGTCTCTGATTGGGAGCCATATTTAMGTAGCCTGTTTGTCATTGTGTGTTGTGGGTGATTGTTCCTGTGTCTGTGTTTTACCATACGGGACTGTTTTTCGTTTTCGTTCGTTCACTTTGTTGTTTTTGATTCAGTGTTCTATTTCTTTATTAAAATATGGACACTTACCACGCTGCGCATTGGTCCTCCGATCCTTCATACTACTCCTCCTCAGAAGAGGAGGAAGACGAGTGTTACACTGTATTCTTTACAGGCTTCCTTTTTTTTACTACKACGTACCAAGCTAACATATGGATTTTTTAAAGATGGCATACCATGGCTTGTTTAGCTATTTGATGTATACCTTTAGGTATACATTAAAAAACATATATATGAATTTGTCCTTTACTGCTATAGCCCATAGAAACACATTGAATAAAACAAGTGTCTGTCCTATATCTAGTAGATACAGTATAAGAAAGCTCAGGAAACATTCTTTTTTTTGGACACATATTTATCCCCTTATTTTTGTTGGCACAAAACTACCTCCATACTTCCATTCATTTGTATGGGTTTCCATCAGACAAGTCCCTGACACTTGTGTGGGTCATAGAGCAAAACGGAGAACACCATCGTCCCCTTTCCACAATCATAATAATTTGTATGCTAAACCGTAGACTTTTTCATTTGAAGACTGATTTTCGGGATGTCTCACAAACATCGCTGTAGCTCAGCCACCTTCCACTACAGATGCAGAAGGCCGACATAGGCGGATGCGATGGGTTGATACCCAGCCCATATCTCTAGCTTAAACTGATAGATTTTGATGGGGAATGTGGATTTTTTTATTATGTTGCTTAGATTGATGCACGGGTGCATCAGACTCTTAAGTATTAAACACTATTATTTTCATTTTTTWTTWAAGTCAGTTAAGAACAAATTGTTATTTACAATGACGGCCTACCCTGGCCAAACCCTAATGGCGCCAAACCCTAACGACGCTGGGCCAATTATGCACCACCCTATGGGACTCCCAGTCACGGCCGGCTGTGATACAGCCTGGAATTGAACCAGAGTCTGCGGTGACMCCTCTAGCACTTAGATGCAGTGAGTGCCTTAGACTGCTGCGCCACTCGGGAGTCCATGCAAATGTTTTACTTCTGAACTTAATTAGGCTTACCAGAACAAAGGGGTTGAATAGTTATGGACTCAAGACATTTCAGCTTTTCATTTTTGTATTAATTAGTAAAAATTTCAAAAAACATAGTTCCACTTTGACATTATGGGTATTGTGTAGGCCAGTGACACAAATMCTCTATTTAATCCGTTTTTAATTCAGGTTGTAACACAACAAAATGTGGAGAAGTCAAGGGGTGTGAATACTTTCTGAAAGCACTGTAGCCTGTATTAGCCCCATTTCCCCCACCGGCCGGTTTAGGCCTGTGACACTACCCTGTCATTGTAATGATGCATCTATTAACATACATAAATATGAGCTCTTGCATAGGATGACATGAATGTGCTATAGATATGCTATGGATATATTTCATTAACCTTTAATAATTCAGTCAGGACCTGTTAACACTTTCATGAAATGCTTATAGATGTGTAAGAAATGCGTTATTGATATGAAGTCAAAGTAATTAATTATCAAATTATTATAGAAGTGCAGTAACCACTCTGGCTTTTTTGCCTCTCTTCCTCTTTCTGCATGACTCTAATTAGTCYTATGAGGTCGCAAACGAAACCCAAACAAGGTCCCCATAGTCCCACATTTGCAGCTCTGCAGTTTGGCTTTTAAGGCCACTGCTATTAGAAGATGGGTCTTTATAGAGAGAGATACTAAAGAAAGGAAAGGGTTGCTTTAGATCAGATAGGCCTCATACACTGTAAAAGATCAAATCAAATTTTATTGGTCACAGACACATGGTTAGCAGATGTTAATGCAAGTGTAGCGAAATGCTTGTGCTTCTAGTTCTGCCAGTGCAGTAATATTTAACAAGTAATCTAACAATTCCACAACAACTACCTAATACACACAAATCTAAAGGAATGGAATAAGAATATGTACATGTAAATATATGGATGAGCGATGACCGAGCGGCATAGGCAAGATGCAATAGATTGTATAAAATACAGTATATACACAGGAGATGAGTATGCAAGATATGTAAACATTATTATAGTGGCATTATTAAAGTGACTAGTGATCCATTTATTAAAGTGGCCAATGATTTTGAGTGTGTATGTAGGCAGCAGCCTCTCTGTGTTAGTGATGTCTGTTAAAAGTCTGATGGCCTTGAGATAGAAGCTGTTTTTCAGTCTCTCGGTCCCAGATTTGATGCACCTGTACTGACCTCGCCTTCTGGATGGTAGCGGGGTGAACAGGCAGTGGCTCGGGTGGTTGTTGTCCTTGATGATCTTTTTGACCTTCCTGTGTTGTCGGGTGCTGTAGGTGTCCTGGAGGGCAGGTAGATAGCCCCCGGTGATATGTTGTGGAGACCGCACCACCCCCTGGAGAGCCTTGCGGTTGGGCGGTGCAGTTGCCGTACCAAGGGTACAGCCTGACAGGATGCTCTCAATTGTGCATCTGTAAAAGTTTGTGAGGGTTTTAGGTGACAAGCCAAATGTCTATAGCTTCCTGAGGTTTAAGAGGCGCTGTTGCACCTTCTTCACCACACTTTCTGTGTTGGTGGACCATTTCAGTTTGTCCGTGATGTGTACGCCGAGGAGCTTAAAACTGTACACCTTCTCCACTGCTGTCCCTTCGATATAGATAGGGGGGTGCTCCCTCTGCTGTTTCCTGAAGTTCACGATCATCTCCTTTGTTATGTTGACGTTGCGCAAGATGTTGTTTTCCTGACACCACACTCCGAGTGCCCTCACCTCCTCCCTGTAGGTTGTCTCGTCYTTGTTGGTAATCAAGCCCACTACTATTGTGTCATCTGCAAACTTGATGATTGAGTTGGAGGCGGGCATGGCCGCACAGTCATGGGTGAACAGGGAGTACAGGAGGGGTCTGAGCACGCACCCTTGTGGGGCCCCAGTGTTGAGGATCAGCGAAGTGGAGATGTTGTTTCCTACCTTAACCACCTGGGGGCGGCCCGTCAAAGTCCAGGACCCAATTGCACAGGGCTGGGTGTATATCCAGGGCCTCAAGCTTAATGATGAGCTTGAAGGGTGCTATGGTGTTGAATGCTGAGCTGTAGTCATTGAACAGCATTCTTACATAGATATTCCTCTTGTCCAGATGGGATAGGGCAGTGTGCAGTGTGATTGCGATTGCATTGTCTGTGGACCTATATACAGTTGAAGTCGGAAGTTTACATACACCTTAGCCAAATACATTTAAACTCAGTTTTTCATAATTCCTGACATTTAATCTGAGTCAAAATTCCCTGTTTGAGGTCAGTTAGGATCACCACTTTTTTTTAAGAATATGAAATGTCAGAATAATAGTAGAGTGATTTATTTCAGCATTTATTTCTTTCATCATATTCCCAGTGGGTGAGAAGTTTACATATACTCAATTAGTATTTGGTAGCATTGACTTTAAATTGTTTAATTTGGGTCAAACGTTTCGGGTAGCCTTCCACAAGCTTACCACAATAAGTTGGGTGAATTTTGGCCCATTCCTTCTGACAGAGCTGGTGTAACTGAGTCAGGTTTGTAGGCCTCCTTGCTCGCACATGCTTTTTCAGTTCTGACCAGAAATGTTCTATAGGATTGAGGTCAGGGCTTTGTCATAGCCACTCCAATACCTTGACTGTTGTCCTTCAGCCATTTGGCCAGAACTTTGGAAGTATGCTTGGGGTTATTGTCCATTTGGAAGACGCATTTGCGACCCAGCTTTAACTTCCTGACTGATGTCTTGAGATGTTGCTTCAATATATCCACATAATTGTCCTACCTCATGATGCCATCTATTTTGTTAAGTGCACCAGTCCCTCCTGCAACAAAGCACCCCTACAACATGATGCTGCCACCCCCGTGTTTCACGGTTGTGATGGTGTTCTCCGGCTTGCAAGCCTCCCCCTTTTTCCTCCAAACATAACGATGGTCATTATGGCCTAACAGTTCTATTTTTGTTGCATCAGAGCAGAGGACATTTCTCCAAAAAGTACGATCTTTGTCCCCATGTGCAGTTGCAAACCATAGTCTGGCTTTTTTATGGCGGTTTTGGAGCAGTGGCTTCTTCCTTGCTGAGCGGCCTTTCAGGTTATGTCGATATAGGACTCGTTTTACTGTGGATATAGATATTTTTGTACCTGATTCCACCAGCATCTTCACAAGGTCCTTTGCTGTTGTTCTGGGATTGATGTGCACTTTTTGCACCAAAGTATGTTCATCTAGGAGACAGAACGCGTCTCCTTCCTGAGCGGTATGACGGCTGCGTGGTCCCATGGTGTTTATACTTGCATACTATTGTTTGTATATATGAATGTGGAACCTTCAGGCGTTTTGGAAATTGCTCCCAAGGATGAACCAGACTTGTGGAGGGCTACAATTTTTTTTTTCTGAGATCTTGGCTGATTTCTTTTGATTTTCCCATGATGTCAGGCAAAGAGGCACTGAGTTTGAAGGTACGCCTTGAAATACATCCACAGGTACACCTACAATTGACTCAAATTATGTCGAATTAGCCTATCAGAAGCTTCTAAAGCCATGACATAATTTTCTGGAATTTTCCAAGCTGTTTGAAGGCACAGTCAACTTAGTGTATGTAAACTTCTGACCCACTGGAATTGTGATATAGTGAAATAATATATATAAGTGAAATAATCTGTCTGTAAACAATTGTTGGAAAAATGCACAAAGTAGATGTCCTAACCGACTTGCCAAAACTATAGTTTGTTAACAAGAATTTTGTYGAGTGGTTGAAAAWCAAGTTTTAATGACTCCAACCTAAGTGTATGTAAACTTCCGACTTCAACTGTATGTTGCAACATTCCCACCATGTTGTGCCAATATTGTCACGCCCTCACCTTAGAGCCTTTTTATTTCTCTATTTGGTTAGGTCAGGGTGTGATTTGGGTGGGCATTCTAGTTTTTCTATTTCTTTGTTGGCCGGGTATGGTTCCCAATCAGAGGCAGCTGTCTATCGTTGTCTCTGATTGGGGATCATACTTAGGCAGCCGTTTTTCCACCTTTAGTTTGTGGGATCTTGTTTTGTTGTTGTTGCATGAGAGCACTTCAATTGTTCACCACGGTCGTTCGTTTCTTTATTGTTTTTGGTGGTTGTTTCACTTTACTAAAATGTGGAACCCTAAGCACGCTGCACGTTGGTCCAGTCATTTCGACAATCATGACAAATATCAGTTCTTTTTAAGTCTTGGTTCCAATAGTTTATATATTTTTTTCTAAGAGATTGTCAGTTCGATAGGCTCTGCAAGGTTTTGTATATCTTACCTATCATATAAATTCCTTTTTTTCTGACTCATTTAGGATTGACTCAAGATTACTCTGCTGTCCAAAAAATGTCAAATCGACATTTTGTGATATGAAACTATTGTTACATGTATTTGAAAATATTTTGTCAGTCCAAAATGCGTTTTAWTCCTGTCAWMGAAATAAATGTATTTCCTATTACCAAGTCATTTACGGTTTCTATGCCTTTRAGTTTTCCATGTGGACCAATTTATCAGTGAATTTGGAAAAGCTATACAAGGATTGTTCCATAAGGTTGTATTTCTAGGGAGTGATATTGGCTCTTGTAGAATACGTTTACTTTTCCTCCATGTTGTTATCTAGTGCTTATCTATGACATTCTTTGCTTTATTCTATAGACTTGAGAAAAAAATCTGGGGATGGCCATGCACATCTTCAATATGTACCCATTGTTCCTCTTCAGTGCATTTAACTATATGTTGCAAGTAAAAGCCTTGGGTGGCGAGTTGATACAATTCCAAGTCTGGAAGGTTAAAACCACGCACAGACTAAGGAAGATGTAATGCATTCATTTTTATTCTATGAGTTTTATTTGCCCATACAAAGTCTTATGACCGAGTATGCTGTTTAAAGAATTGCTTCGGTGGGGTAATTGATATTACCGATAATAAATATAACTATGGAAGCCGTGCCATTCTGAAGAGGTGTTTTATATGTTTTGTTGTCCACTTAAAGGATTGCTGTAGATTATGAGGCATAAAAATATATATTTTTCAGTTATTACATTTTTTTCCCATGTTGATTATATATCCTAAGATTTTAGTATTCTGATAATATATTTTTAGCAAAGGGAAATCAGGGAAAATCAGGAGATCATCTACAAATACACTGCATGGCCAAACGTATGTGGACACCTGCTTGTCAAACATCTCATTCCAAAATCATGGGCATTAATATGGAGTTGGTCCCCACTTTTCTGCTATAACAGCCTCCACTCTTTTGGGAAGGCTTTCCACTAGATGTTGGAACATTGGTGCGGGGACTTGCTTCTATTCAGCCACAAGGGCATTAGTGAGGTCAGGCACTGATGTTGGGCGATTAGGCCTGGCTTGAAGTCAGTGTTCGATGTGGTTGAGGTCAGGGCTTTGCAGGTCAGTCAAGTTCTTCCACACCGAAACTGTTGCCTCAAAGTTTGGAAGCACAGCATCGTCTAGAATGTRATTGTATGCTGTAGCGTTAATATTTCCCAACACTGGAACCAAGGGACCTAGACCCAGACCATTATTCTTCCTCCACCAAACTTTACAGTTGGCACTATGCACTGGAGCAGGTAGTGTTCTCCRGGCATCTGCCAAACCCAGATTCGTCTGTCGGACTGCCAGATGGTGAAGCGTGATTCATCACTCCAGAGAACGTGTTTCCAGAGTCCAATGGCYGTGAGCTTGACATCACTCGGGCCGACGCTTGGCATTGTGTATAGTGATTTTAGGCTTGTGTGCGGCTGCTCAGCCATGAAACCCATTTCATAAGGCTCCATTCAAACAGTTCTTGTGCTGCCGTTGCTTCCAGAGACAGTTCGGTTYTGAGTGTTACAACCAAGGACAGACTATTTTTACGCGCTTCGGCACTCGGCGMCCCCATTATGTGAGCTTGTGTGGCCTACCACTTCGTGGCTGAGGAGTTGTTATTCCTAGACGTTTCCACTTCACAATAACAACTCTTATAGTTGACCAGGGCAGCTCTAGCAGYGGAGAAATGTTATGAACTGACTTGTTGAAATGGTGGGATCCTATGCCGGTGCCACGTTGACAGTCACTGAGCTCTTCAGTAAGGCCATTCTACTGCCAATGTTTTTTCTATGGAGATTGCATGGCTGTGCGCTCGATTTTATATTATAGCCGAATCCACTAATTTGAAGGGGCGTCCACACACTTTTGTAWATATAGTGTAAGTTTAGTTTATATTCATGTTTATCAATACTGATACCTGTTACATTGGGGTCCTGTCTAATTCTTTCTGCATGCGGTTCAATTGCCAGCGCAAACAGGAGGGGGAAGAGAGTACATCCCTGTCTTGTGCCCCTTTCTTAAGCAATGTCATTAGATAATGTATTATTTGTGTATATTTTTGCTTTAGGACCTTTTTAAATAATATTTTTATTAAATTATGTCAGCTGGAAAGTTGAAAGCTTACAAAGTTTTGAATATAAAAMGCCATTCAAGACAGTCAAWAGTCTTTTCGGCAACAATAGCCATTATTGATAAATCTATATCTTGTTTTTTAGCGTATTTTATTAAACTGAAACATATTCTTGTATTTGCTTGTAAGTGTCTATTTTTAATAAACCTTGTTTGATATGTTATTGTTATTTTTATTGTATTACTATTTCCATTTTTCTTAGCAAATTTATCTCACTTTAACTCGGCACTGTTGGGAAAGGGCTCGTAAGTAAGCATTAAACGGTTAAGTCTACACCTGTTGTATTCAGCGACAAATACATTTGATTTATATTTCGTGTGCCATCCTTCAGCACAATATGTCATCCTTTATAAAGGACATGTTTATATCATATTTGACAGTGTGTTATGCCACATTTTACAATTGTGGTTATGTCACACACCMATGACACATTTCTGACCCCTTTATATAGCATGAAAATACAAATTTGTTCTTAACTTAACTGACTTAGATGCTTAGAGACACATTCATGTAGTTCTTATTAAAGCATTATGAAGGCTTTATGAAGCCTTTAAATGCTGAACATCATCATAAGTGTGACCCAAGTAGGATATGTAGGTAACTGGCTCCTACTGTTTTGCCCTTTTTGATGGACTGTAACTTGTCTTTAATTCTTCACTCTCCAAAGTCAGTTTGGTTTCAATAATACAAAATCAATCACTACTTGATGTTAGTAATCATACAGGAGTGGGTATAACATACATCCACTGTAGTTAGCAATGTCTCACCACTCATTAAACATTTAGCTCAGAGTTATTTGGCCTTTGGCTTTGTACTCTATAGAATGCTGCACCTGCTCTGACTTGGGCTTTGATGTTTCCCCGCAATTTCATGGCTTGCGCCGAACCATGTTCTC
>NW_019942509.1:0-32520 GCF_002910315.2 Salvelinus sp. IW2-2015
CTACGCTTTGAAGTACAAAAAAACCTGCTGCACATCAGCCATGTAGGCAGGTGTTATGCTTTGGTGGTGCAGGTGAATTCCCCCATAAACATTATTTAGTCATTATCATGTTTTTATTGTTTTTCATTTTTCTGGAGTGTCTTAAACATTTTTTTTTTTTTTATCAAGTAATGTTTTGTCAAAAAAAAAGGTTCTTGGATTTTTGACTTAATGCTTCAAAATGTCAAATAACAGGTTGTGTAAGGATGTGAAAAAAACGGACATTTGTTTGATAAAAACAGTAGGATAAATACACATGTAGGTAGAGTCCATCTCATTTTTCTTTCTCTAAAAATACATGCCTGGAGACAGTTCATAGCCCCAGCTATTTAAAAGAGCATTCTGCGATTGGTACATCCATTTAGGATTTGTTATGAATACCCATTGATTCTTGAAGAATGTAACTACAAATGCCTCATAAGATTAGTTTTAAACTGTCGTTCTCCTCATAACCCAAAATTATGAGCTTGTTTACTTAATTGTTCGTAAACAATGTAACTGTAAACACAGATACCATGGGTAAAACTATAAGATTTGTTGTGTGACAAAAAGACAACAGTTTTCTCATCACTGTTATTAAGTGTCCCTGTGTTGTATCACACTCATAGGCGGAAATCCCAGGGGGACGGGGGGACACGACCCCCCCATCTTGGGAAAAATATGATTTGTCCCCCCAATATATCACTGTAAACATAACTATGTAATTTCAATAATTTTAATAATACGCAATGAAAGCACTTGTGCTGATTATAGACACTTAATAGCGCGTTTAAGTTTCAAAAGATTGCGACCCCCCCCGCCTTTGCCTCACAATGGTTTGATCCACTGCCAGTTCTTTAGCTGGCATGGTAATAGAGGGTTCGTAACTACTGTCCGAAAGGGACAAGTACGTAACTGACGTGAGGTTAATCCAGTCAATCCATAGCAGGTCCATAGCAATGTTATTTATTTATTTTATGTTGGCAGGGTTCACACACTAGCTGAATTTGCAGAGCTAGCGCGCAAACTAAAGCAAACATTAACTATCAAGCTAGCTAGTACCTATTCCATTTATGTGGCGTCGTCAAAGATAGAATCTTTGCTATCATCAGTTTATTCCAAGATCAGCATGCAGCTGTAGTGCTTCGACGTCCCTGTGATAAGGTTAGCGATAAACTGAAGTCCAAACTGAACAGAACAGAACTACACTCTCTTCTACCATTGTCTTAATATATATAATGGTCTCGTTGCAAAAAGATAAATTGTCGCTAGTGAACTTTTTTTATTTTATTTATTTAACCTATTTAACCAGGTAGCAAAGATTATAGCAAACACACAGAAACGGAATTGGTGCTCGCAGCTTTACAAATTCAGCTATTGTTGGAAGCCAGCCAATATGAAACAAACTATTTAAATTACAAAAGGTTGCAGCATGTGTTGTGTAAATGTGTGTGTGTGCAGCTAGGCCAGCCAGCCAGCCAGGTAGAAAAATGGCGAACATTTAGAAGAAGACGGACATCAAGAGTATTTGTCAGTACACCAAAACGCATAGTAAGAACTCTAGTATCCTAATATCTCAAAGACAGTTGATAAAATGTTTATAAGAAAGAAGTGAAATGCTAATGGAAATGTTTCACAATGATGTCATTAGGCAGAGCAGGCAACAGATGGCACACAGACAGCAGAGCTGGGGACAGATATGCAGAGACAGACTGGCAGACAGGGAGTCTCAGGTAAGTTTGTTGAGTCTTTGTTTGGCAACATTATGAAAGGTTCTAAAAAAATTTGACTTGTAAAATAGGGACATAATTGGAAAATCCATGGATACCCCACTCTCAACTTAAACTGGTGACTAAACTAAGATTTGTTTACGGCAATGGTATTGCTGTTGTGATTAATTTGTGAGTTTTGGGTACCGGTAGTTAGGAGTACGGCAAACACCTTATTATTTTCTAGGAGACAGACTGAGTCAGTTAGGGTAGTGAAAGGGAAAGAGCCAGGGAGAGAGACTTCAGAGGACAGTGTCACAGCCACGGCAGGACCAAGTGTCACCCTTGTTGCCAGCAGCACCAGTATAGGGGACAGTGGCACAGCATTGTCCAGTTACCACAGTGATGGCACAAAACCATATCAGCCAACACAATTATAGAACCGCAAACTCTTGCCAACAGAGTGTTGACGTTCAAGAGAGATGGTTTCGCGATTTCCCCTGGCTACATTATAATCCATCAATAAAAGGAGTGTGTGTTTTCACTGTAGCCAAGGGTTTTCAAGCCAGCCATCTTTTGGCCAAAGAGCTGATGCTGCCTTCATTAGTGCAGGATTTAGGAACTGGAGAAAAACCATTGAAAAAATTCACAGCACATCAAAATTGCCAAACCCCCGCCACTTTGTAATGTAACAGCACACCAGCTAAATCCAATCAGTGTCCAGTTATGTCCAGCGCGTGGGGTAAACAGCAGGAGGACGCAAGGCATTGCTTGATGAAAATTGTTTAGTTCGGTGCGGCATGTAGTAAGACAGGGACAAGCCTTTAGAGGCCACACGGATGACAGTGGGAATTTATACCCAGATTTTGAAACTCTAGGGCAGAAGAGGATGATCCCATTTACTGAAGTGGTTAACAGAGCGTACCACAATGTACACAGGCCCCAAAGCACAGAATGAAATTCTGAACATCATGGCCAATAGTCATTCGAGGCATTTGCAGCTGAGATAGGTCTCTTCCGATTGTACAATTTCATTAATTGTTGATGGTACTCAAGATGTCTCTGGTGCTGAAACAGGAGAATGTCTGTCTGCGTTTGTTGACCATGACCCATGTCCCTCACAAGGAGTTTAATGGCTATACAGGGGTGTCGGAGACAACAGGCGAGGGGCATTTGCGAAAGTGGCAACTGAAGTGTTGTTGAGGCTCAATTTGCCCCATGTCTGGCTTACGGTGGGCAGAGTTACATGGTGCCTCAAACATGGGCAGGAAAATACACAGGTGCACAGGCAATTGTGAGAAGGCAGCAGCCATTAGCCCTCTATGTCCATTGTGGAGCACACTGTGTAAATCTGATTACACCAGGCTGGCTGCTCAGCCTCCCCACTTATCCGGGATTCCTCTCTTGGGTCCATCAGTTAGGTGTCCTCTATGGCCAGTCAGGAAAGTTTAAGAGGCATGTTTGAATCAATTGCCACGTCCAAAGAAAACACACTGCCCACCCGGGAACCCCTATGTGTCAACAAGGTGGACGTGCGGAATACTGCTATTAGAGCTGTGCTAGGGCGAGATGAGCGGGTACTAAGCAGCCTAGAGGAGAGTAGTTTTAGTACATGACAGTACACGACAGTAACACTTACAAAATGATTATTTCATGTTATTTTATTTAAAATTGCATACTTGTGCGACATACTTGTCCATAGCTGCTGTTTGAAGAGTTGAGACACCGACTGAAGAATGGTGTGAAGGGGGTGAAAATACTAATGCTCAAACCCAACACAAACGATCCACCGATACATACATGCACAAAACTACTCTCCTCTAGGCTGCTTAGTACCCGCTTCATTACTGCCCTTAGCACAGCTCTAAATAGCAGTATTCCGGCCACAGTCCACCTTGTTGGGACATAGGGGTTTCCGGGTGGGCAGATGTGTTTTCTTTTGGACGTGGCAAATGATTCAAACATGCTCTTAAAACTTTCCTTGACTGGCCATAGAGGACACCTCATTAACTGATGGACCCAAGGAAAGGGAATCCCGGATCAGTTGGGGAGGGCTGAGCAGCCAGCCTGGTGTAATCAAGATTTAACCACCAAAGTGTGCTCCACAAATGGACATAGAGGCCTAATTGGCTGCTGCCTTCTCACAATTGGCCTGTGCACCTGTGTATTTTCCTGCCATGTTTGAGCACCATCGTAACTCTGCCCACGTAAGGCCAGACATGGGCCAAATGAGCCTCAAACAACACTTCAGTTGCCACTTTTTCCGGCATGTGCCCTCGCCTGTTGTCTCCGACACCCTTGTAGTAGCCCAATAAAACTCCTTTGTGAGGGGAACATGGTCATGGTCAACATAAACGCAGACAAGACATTCCTTCCGCTTCAGCACCAGAGAAACATCTTGAGTTACCATCAAAAACCAATTAATGAAAATTGTACAATCGGAGAGAACCTAATCTCAGCTGCAATGCCTCAAGACTATTGGCCATGATGTTCAGAATTTCAATTCTGTTGCTTTGGGGCCTGTGTAACATTGTTGCGTTACGCTCTGTTAGCCACTTCAAGTAAAATGGGATCATCCCTCTTCTGCCCTAGCTTTTCAAAATCTGGTATAAATTCCCCACTGTCATCCGTGTGGCCTCTAAAAGGCTTGTCCCTGTCTTACTACATGCCGCACCGAACTAACCAATTTTCATTCAGCAATGCCTTTGCCGTCCTTCCTTGCTGTTTACCCCACGCGCTGGACATAACTGGACACTGATTGGATTTAGCTGGTGTGCTGTTACAATTACAAAGTGGCGGTGGGTTTGGCAAATTTTTGATGTGCTGTGAATTTTTCCAATTGGCTTTTCTCCAGTTCCTAAATCCTGCACTATGAAGGGCAGCATCAGCTCTTTGGCCAAAGATGGCTGGCTTGAAAACCCTTGGCTAAACAGTGAAAAACACAACACTTCCTTTTATGTGATGGATTATAATGTTAGCCTAGGGGAAATCGCGAAACCATCTCTCTTGAAACGTCAACACTCTGTTGGCCAAGAGTTTGCGGGTTCTATAAAATTAGTGGGTGTGGCTGATATGGTTGTGCCGAATCACTGTTGGTAACTGGACAAGCTGTGCCCACTGTCCCCATACTGCGGTGGCTGCTGCAACAAGGGTGACACTTGGTCCTGCCGTGGCGGCTGTGACACTGTCCTCTGAAGTCTCTCTCCCTGGCTCTTTCCCTTTCACTACCCTAAACTGACTCAGTCTGGTCTTCCTAGAAAATAAATAAGGTGTTTGCCGTACTCCTAACTACCAGTACGCCCAAAAAACTACACAATTATCCACAACCAGCAATACCATTGCCGTAAAACAAATCTTAGTTTAGTCACCATGATTTAGTGAGAGTGGGTTATCCATGGCATTTTCCAATTATGTCCCTATTTTACAAGTCAAATTTTTTTTTAGAACCTTTCATAATGGTGCCAAACAAAGACTCAACAAACTTACCTGGAGACATCCCTGTCTTGCCCAGTCTGTCTCTGGCATATCTGTCCCCAAGCTCTGCTGTCTGTGTGCCATCTGTTGCCTGCTCTGCCTAATTGACTATCATTGTGAAACACCAACCCCCCCCCCCCCCCCCCTTTTCCATTAAAGCTTTCACTTCTTTCTTATGAAGCCATTTTATTTCAACTAGTCCTTTGAGATATTAGGCATACTAGAGTTCTTACTCATGCGTTTTGGTGTACTGACAAATACTCTGATGTCCGTCTCTTCTAAATGTTCGGCCATTTTTCTACCTGGCCTGGCTGGCTGGCCCTAGCTGCACACACACACATTTACCACAACACATGCTGCAACCTTTTGTAATTTAAAAAGTTTGTTTCATATTGGGCTGGCTTCCAACAATAGCTGAATTTGTAAAGCTAGCGAGCACCAATTCCGTTTCTGTGTGTTTGCTATAATCTTTGCTACCTGGTTAAATAAAGGTTAAATAAAATAAAATAAAAAAAGTTCACTAGCGACAATTTATCTTTTGCAACGAGACCATTATATATATTTAAGACAATGGTAGAAGAGAGTGTAGTTCTGTTCTGTTCAGTTTGGACTTCAGTTTATCGCTAACCTTATCACAGGGACGTCGAAGCACTACAGCTGCATGCTGATCTTGGAATAAACTGATGATAGCAAAGATTCTATCTTTGACGACGCCACATAAATGGAATAGGTACTAGCTAGCTTGATAGTTAATGTTTGCTTTAGTTTGCGCGCTAGCTCTGCAAATTCAGCTAGTGTGTGAACCCTGCCAACATAAAAATAAATAAATAACATTGCTATGGACCTGCTATGGATTGACTGGATTAACCTCACGTCAGTTACGTACTTGTCCCTTTCGGACAGTAGTTACGAACCCTCTATTACYWTGCCAGCTAAAGAACTGGCAGTGGATCAAACCATTGTGAGGCAAAGGGCGGGGGGGGTCGCAATCTTTTGAAACTTAAACGCGCTATTAAGTGTCTATAATCAGCACAAGTGCTTTCATTGCGTATTATTAATATTATTGAAATTACATAGTTATGTTTACAGTGATATATTGGGGGGGACAAATCATATTTTTCCCAGGATGGGGGGGTCGTGTCCCCCCCGTCCCCCCTGGGATTTCCGCCTATGAGTGTGATACAACACAGGGACACTTAATAACAGTGATGAGAAAACTGTTGTCTTTTTGTCACACAACAAATCTTATAGTTTTACCCATGGTATCTGTGTTTACAGTTACATTGTTTACGAACAATTAAGTAAACAAGCTCATAATTTTGGGTTATGATGGAGAACGACAGTTTAACTAATCTTATGAGGCATTTGTAGTTACATTCTTCAAGAATCAATGGGTATTCATAAAACAATCCTAAATGGATGTACCAATCGCAGAATGCTCTTTTAAATAGCTGGGGCTATGAACTGTCTCCAGGCATGTATTTTTAGAGAAAGAAAAATGAGAATGGACTCTACCTACATGTGTATTTATCCTACTGTTTTTATCAAACAAATGTCCGTTTTTTTCACATCCTTACACAACCTGTTATTTGACATTTTGAAGCATTAAGTCAAAAATCCAAGAACCTTTTTTTTGACAAAACATTACTTGATAAAAAAAAAAAAAATGTTTAAGACACTCCAGAAAAATGAAAACAATAAAAACATGATAATGACTAAATAATGTTTATGGGGGAATTCACCTAGCACCACCAAAGCATAACACCTGCCTACATGGCTGATGTGCAGCAGGTTTTTTGTACTTCAAAGCGTAGAACATTACAGATGCTGCAGGGAGAAATGATGGCACCATTTCAAACCATGAACCAGATATGATATACAATTGCACTAAACTACATAGCAGTGTATAATAATAAACCTTGATTGAAATTTCCTTGAATTCCAACTATGACTATACCAGCACAAGGCGCACGTTTGCACATACAGTACTAAATATGAGCTGGTCTTGACAGAGTGAGACATGAGCTGAGTGGGCAGTACAACTAATTCTGCCAGTGTGAATAAGCACTAATCAGTCCCTACTGGGTGTGCCTCTACTACTAATGAATTCTGGAGCATGTCATAGATACACTACCGTTCAAAAGTTTAGGGTCACTTAGAAATGTCCATGTTTTTTTAAAAGAAAAGCACATTTTTTGTCCATTAAAATAACATCAAATTGAAAACCGAAATACAGTGTAGTCGATGATAATGTTGTAAATGACTATTGTAGCTGGAAACGGTTGATTTTTAATGGATATCTACATAGGCGTACAGAGGCCCATTATCAGCAACCTTAACTCCTGTGTTCCAATGGCACATTGTGTTAGCTAATCGAAGATTATCATTTTAAAAAGGCAAATTGATCATTAGAAAACGCTTTTGCAATTGTTAGCACAGCTGAAAACTATTGTTCTAATTAAAGAAGCAATAAAACTGGCCTTATTTAGACTAGTTGTGTATCTGGAGCATCAGCATTTGTGGGTTCGATTACAGGCTCAAAATGGCCAGAAACAAAGACCTTTCTTCTGAAACTTGTCAGTCTATTCTTGTTCTGAGAAATGAAGGCTATTCCATGTGAGAAATTGCCAAGAAACTGAAGATCTGGTACAACACTGTGTACTACTCCCTTCACAGAACAGCGCAAACTGTCTCTAACCAGAATAGAAAGAGGAGTGGGAGGCCCCGGTGCACCACTGAGCAAGAGGACAAGTACATTAGGGTGTCTAGTTTGAGAAACAGAAGCCTCACAAGTCCTCAACTGGCAGCTATACATAACCAATGGCCAGACTGACATATACCACATATACCAGACCTGGGTTCAAATACATGTGTATGTATTTGAGTATCTGGTATTTTTTTCATTTGAGTATTTTTTGAGTATTTTTTTCATTTTTCAGTACACTATAATTAATCTGGCTAACCTTGTTTGTGCTCTTTTATTATGATAGGCAGTGAGGAGAGCACTTTTTATTGAGGCATCTTTAGTAGCGACTCAAAGTACTACAAGTCAAAGTACAAAGTCTCTCTCTGGAATGCTTACATTGGCATCATTACTTATAAACAGGAACATTGAAGTCAACTAGAGCTCAATGAGATACAATAACGATACCAGGAAAGGAATTCATATGTGCTTGTCTATCCTCTATGCCAGGGATTAGCTGTATACCAGATCATTCTGTAAGCCAGGGTACTGTTATATATCAGAGGGGAGAAGAGGCTTCTGGAGGCTTCTGATAGGAGGCCATACAAGTTAAGAGTATCAATTTCCTAAGAGAGATAATTGGTTAGTTCACTTTCAATACTCAGACATAAAGCAAGGACAATTGTGTCAAAAGTGTATTCTCTTTACCATACTGCAAACCTTTTTTTCTTCACATTTTGACTTTCCCTAAACAACCAAGAAATGTGTCTCTTATCAATAACCAGATACTATTAGTCAGTCTTCAAGGGGGGAAATCCAGGGGGGGAAAACGATGTTGTTCCGTTTTTGACAGCTGCCAAAGGAACATGTGATTTCACACATCCTGACCTCCGTGGAGGGTCTCCGTTTCTGACAGCCTCTCTAATAAGCCTGGTGGAATCCACAAAGCCTCCCGCGCCAGGCTCAGTGAGGGATCTATCAAATTCAAGGCTAGGCACTTCACTGACAGTACAACACACACAGTGTCCTAGATCTTAAGCCTGCTATCTACGCATGAAGGGGAGGAAAAAATGATATCAATCAATATTATGAACAATAAAGTCAGCACCTATGGGGTGTAGTGTACAGAGTAAAATATGATCTAGCGTGTAGATTATAGCCTACCTCTAGCTGTACGGTGTATCGTATCTGTCCATTCTAAAAAGCTCTCAGTACACTCTAAATTACATAATCCCTTGTTAAGATGTTATCTCAAAGTGTACATTCAACCCCTCACAATAAAGTGTGAGATTCTCTACACATTTCCGTTTCAACGATACACTATCACGATCCATCCTTAAAAGGCAGTGTGGCTAGTTGCCTATTGAACAGACACTCAAGGGAGAGAAAAAGCACACACTCAAATGTAAACACGCCTTAGCACGAGGAAAGATTTCTTTAAATATGAGCTTGGAATCTGCCCGAGAAACTTACGAGTGATCACACCCCATGTACAGAGAGCGTAACTCTTCTCAACAACACGTTATTGTGTTTATGTGAGAAAAGAGGTACGGATCCCTCTTCAGGGTCTAGGACAGAGAGCCCATTTCTCTGTGAAGTGGTGGAGACCATGACTACAAGAGCTTTACTGTATACTCTCTCTCTCTCCCCTCTCACTATACACACAATTGTTCACCCCAGCTCAAACACAGCAGAGGATACAGAGTCAACAGACCAAATACTAGGACGTCCTGGTGAAAATAATCTATATATAAAGCTCCATTGAACAGAGGGTGTTGTCCGTGGAAACTTGGCTGGAATACAAATATTTCTAAAAGGTTTTAAGTAAGGCTTGTACAGAATGTTAAGAGATGGCTATTGGATTACAATAGCAATGTTGTTGTTTTTAGGACTTATGGGGCTCTATTTTTGTCTAGCATTAAGGCAGCGCTATTGTCAAACGCACGCTCATTGGTAATTTCAACTTGTAAAAGCCGGCGCTCTGCTATTATTCAACACTTGCACCACGGTTAGTAATTAAGATGTCTAACATCAGCTTGATTGCTCTGAGGTGGGAGGGGTGGAAATATTTGAGGTGTGTCCTGAAAAATGTGTGCCAAAGTGCCAATTTCTGGACATAATTAAGACCCACCAAAAGCTGGTGTTAGCAGTAGGCCTAAGGCAGGTGGTTATGGCATCAATTTTTCCAACGGAGGTACTCTGTAGCCTATCACCAATGTTTAATAAAATATCACCTTTGGGAGCAGGAAAACCATCAACAGACGTTCCCCTTTTCTTCTTTTCATTGGATGTGCCTTCAGAAAGTATTCACGCCCTGTCACTGCCTACTCCTGCTCCCTCCCTCTGGTGCTCAATGTCGCCGGTCTACTAACCACCGATCCTGGCTTCATTATTACGCACACCTGTTCCCCTTCATTACGCACACCTGGTCATCAGTCCCTCCTTGATTAATCCCCCTTTATTTAGCCCTCAGTTGTCTTCAGTCACTTGGCATTTATTGTTTTCTCATGTTCAGTATGCTCCTCATGTTTGTTCATCTGTATTGGTTCTTTGTTAAATTCATCTTCTGCACCTGTTCTCTGACTCCCGGCATATACGTGACACACCCCATGACTTTTTTAAAAGTCTGAATTTAAAATGCATTACATTGAGATTGTTTGTCACTGGCCTACACACAATACCCCATCATGCCAAAGTGGAAATACATTAAGACATTTTTACAAATTAACGAAAAGTAAAAATCTGAAATGTCTTAAGTCAATAAGTATTCAATCCCTTTGTTATGGCAAGTCTAAATAAGTTCAGGAGTAAAACTGTGCTTAACAAGTTCCATAATAAGTAGCATGGATTAACCCTGTGTGCAATAATAGTATTTAACATGATTTTTGAATGATTACCTCTTCTCTGTGCCACACACATACAATTAACTGTAAGGTCCCTCAGTCGAGGAGTGAATTTGAAACACAGATTCAACCACAGACCAGGGAGGTTTTCCAATGCCTCAAAGAGAACAGCACATTGAATATACACATAGTAAAGGTATTAATAACCAGCTTCAGGGATTTCATCATGAAGCCAATGTTGACTTTAGAACAGTTACACAGTTTAATGGCTGTGATAGGAGAAAACTGAGGATGGATCAACAACATTGTAGTTACAGTGCATTCGGAAACTATTCAGACCCCTTGACTTGTTCTGCATTCTGTTACGTTACAGCCTTATTCTAAAATGAATTAAAGTACCCGCCCCCCCTCAATCTACACCTATACCCCATAATGACAAAGCAAATACAGGTTTTTAGAAATGTGTGCAAATTTATAAAAAAAACTAATTCAGACCCTTTATTCAGTACTTTGTTGAAGCACCTTTGGCAGCGATTACAGCCTCGATTCTTCTTTTGTATGACATACCTGTATTTGGGGAGTTTCTTCCATTCTTCTATGCAGATCCTCTCAAGCTCTGTCAGGTTGGATGGGGAGTGTCGCTGCACAGATATTTTCAGGTCTCTCCAGAGATGTTTGATCGGGTTAAATTAATCCAGAGCAAACTTGATGATTGAGTTGGAGGCGTGCAAGGCCACGCAGTCATGGGTGAACAGGGAGTACAGGAGGGTTCTGAGCACCCTTGTGGGGCCCCAGTGCTGAGGATCAGCGAAGTGGAGATGTTGTTTCATACCTTCACCACCTGGGTGGCGGCCCGTCAGAAAGTCCATGACCCAATTGCACAAGGCGGGGTTGAGACACAGGGCCTCAAGCTTAATGATGACCTTGGAGGGTACTATGGTTTTGAATGCTGAGCTGTATTCCTCATGTCCAGATGGGATAGGGCAGTGTGCAGTGTGATGGTGATTGCATTGTCTGTGGACCTATTGGGGCGGTATGCAAATTGAAGTGGGTCTAGGGTGGCAGGTAAGGTAGAGGTGATATGATCCTTGACTAGTCTCTCAGAGCACTTCATGATGACAGAAGTGAGTGCTACGGGCGATAGTCATTTAGTAAAGTAATCTTTGCCTTCTGGGTACAGGAACAATGGTGGCCATCTTGAAGCATGTGGGGACAGCAGACTGGGATAGGGAGAGATTGAATATGTCCGTAAACACATCAGCCAGCTGGTCTGCACATAATCTGAGGACGCGGCTAGGGATGCCGTCTGGGCTGGGAGCCTTGCGAGGGTTAAAACGTTTAAATGTCTTACTCACGTCGGCCACAGAGAAGGCGAGGGGGGGCCCGCAGTCCTTGGAAGCGGGCCGTGTCCGTGGCACTGTATTTTCCTCAAAGCGGGCAAAGAAGGTGTTTAGTTTGTCTGGAAAGTGTCCGTGACGGTGTCTGTGATGTGGCTGGTTTTCTTTTTGTAGTCCGTAATTGTCTGTAGGCCCTGTCACAAAAACTCAGCAAAAAAAGAAACGTCCCTTTTTCAGTACCCTGTCTTTCAAGGAAAATTCATAAAAATCCTGTTTCCCATGCTTGTTCAATGAACCATAAACAATAAACAATTGTGCGAATACCGCCATCTATCCATGGTTTCTGGTTAGGGGATGTTTTAATAGTCACAGTGGGTACAACATCTCCAATGCACTTCCTTATAAACTCACTCACGGAATCAGCGTATAAATCAATGGCATCCTCTGAGGCTGCCCGGAACATTTCCCAGTCCGCGTGATCAAAACAATGTTGAAGCGTGGATTCCGATTGGTCAGACCAGCGTTGAATAGTTCGAGTAACGGGTACATCGTGTTTGAGTTTTTGCCTATAGTGAGGTAGGAGCAAAATGGAGTCGTGGTTGGATTTGCGAAAGGGAGGGCGGGGGAGGGCCTTGTATGCATCACGGAAATTAGAGTAGCAGTGATTCAGTGTATTGCCTGCATGAGTGCCTGCATGGGTGCTACAGCTACTATATGAGTGCTATGCTGATAGAATTTGTTCTCAAATTTGCTTTGTTAAAATCCCCAGCTACAATAAATGCAGACTCAGGATATATGGTTTCTAGTTCACATAGAGTCCAGTGAATTTCCTTGAGGGCCGTCGTGGCATCGGCTTGAGGAGGGATATACATGGCTGTGTAATAACTGACTCAGGCGATAATAATTATCTTGGGAAATAATATGATTGGCATTTGATTGTGAAACAGACAATGTTACAATCCCGGCTGTCTCTCTGGAATGCAACCCTTGCCCTAATTTCGTCTAACTTGTTATCTAGAGACTGGACATTGGCGAGTAATATACGCGGAAGTGGTGGGTGGTGTGCACGCCTTCGAAGTCTGACCAGGAGGCCGCACCGTCTACCTCTTCTGCGGCGACGTTGTTTTGGGTCGGCCTCTGGAATCAGATCCAATGTCCTGGGTGGTGGTGCGAACAAAGGATCCGCTTCAGGAAAGTCATATTCCTGATCTTAATGTTGTTAAGTTGACGTCACTCTGATATCCAATAGTTCTTCCCGGTTGTATGTAATAACACTTAAGATTTTCTGGGGTAACAATCTAAAAAAACAAATACTGCATAGTTTCCTAAGGACTGTCGGCGCCATTTTGCAATTTTCCAACAAGATTTTGCAATTTTGTTGCAATTTTCCAACAACACTCATTAATAAGGCATCATAAATGAGTCATTTACACTCAGTAAAAATCATCATGGCTGTGGGTAAAAACGACCATCTGAACAGCTCTGTGGAGCTTTTGGGCAGGTTAAACCCATTGTATTTTGGCAGATAGCGTGTCGTGTAGGAGTGATGTGGTCTGACGTAAGACAATGGGATTAACCTGTTACTGTGTAGCAAGGGCCCCAGGACCAGTGGAAGCAAAATAGCCCCATAACATTAAAGAACCCCCACCATATTTTACAGTATGGGTTCTTTTCTGCTTATGCATCCTTATTTCAATGCCAAACCCACCACTGGTGTGCGTGGCCAAAGAGCTCTATTTTCATGTCCTCCAACAAATGTAAACGCCTGGAGTTTGCTTAACAGCATTGGCACACATACAGCATTGGAACCTGTGCTATGGTCACATGAAAGCCGAGCTCTTTGGCCACATACTATGTATTGGACACTCAGTAAGGCCTCATAGTAGAACAACCCCCCAGGAGAAAGTCGTCTCTGTGTTGACAGAGCCTTGGCTTGCGGGGATCCCTGTGTACTGTGAATCACAGGCGACATGTCTTAGTGTCCTTGAAATATCTGTATCTCTCTTACTTTGATTAAATGTTCATAGTCAACACTGCTGCTTGCACTTTTGAAGAGTGTTATTTGTTTGTTTACCTCTTACAACATTAATATCTGCTCTTTAGATGTTTTGATACGGGTGTGATTTTATTCATTGTATCTGTTTAATGTTCAAAACAAATAATTGATGAATGCATGCAGAGATACCATGAGTTCACACCGAGGTCCCAGATTGCTATGAGGCTATTTGAAAGAAACAGCACAAAAGAAACCAGAGAGAAATGTATGTGGGTGAGAGAGCACATTTCAGATTGATTACCACCCAGGTAAAAACTTATTCCCAAATCCCTGTTTCAATTTCATACCTTTCTCCAAACCTGTAGTTGAAAACCGAACAAAAGCGGTGAAATTGATACACGGCCAATTGCTTGGCATTCCAGCAGCACAGCAAGTTGTTTTACAACTGTATATTTCACTGGGTGCTCACAAGCTAATGGGCCTTGAATGCTAATGGCAGAGGCGGGTGATAGATTAAACATGCTTACCGATTCCTACCTGTCCCGAGCTGCCAGGACCAGTGTTGCTTGGTCTGTCTGTCACTGTTCCCAACATTGATAGGGGAATAGCCAGTTAGTATCAGAAACAAGCCCTGAGCTCATTTTCCTTTTAGCAACTCTCATCACTTACATACAGAACAATCCGGGTTGATTGGTGCCTTGGCATACTGGGTTTATAAGTGGTGGCATAGAGCAGGTACAGTCCAGCTATAAGCACATTATGAGGATGAGAGTAATGACTCCTCTTGACTATTGTCAAAGCATGAGAAAAAGGAGAAAAAAAAGGAGAAAAAGTCTTCAACTTTACTGGCATTGAAAATTGGGGCACTGCTAATATATGAGCCGTAGCCTCATATATACCCAAATACTGTGAGGAGAACCACAAAGCAGACCAGGCTCCAGAGACATGTTCTGTATTCAAAGAGTAAAATCTATGTAATTTCTTCTCAGTGCTTACAGTAAGTGTTATATAGTCAGAGGTACAGTATGTAAAAGGAGACGGCTCTACGCACCATCCGTAAAACATACCTTATAGCCAGGAAGCCAGCAGGTTGAGCTTGTATTCATACCTACTTTTAACACCCATGATTTATATAACACTGTGTCAGGTATGTCACACTCCTCTCATCTCTGTGACAATTTTGATAATGGTTAAACACATTTCAGAATTGCTGTAGGCTACAACACAGTGGCCCACCAGTCTGATGATACCCAATATGTTTTTTCCCTTCACGGTAGCTGATCTAAAAGTGTAAAAGTTTGAGTATCCAACCCGAGCAAAATAAATAACTTGTATGCCCCCAGCAGCCTAACTCGGGTTGATGGTTCTCTGGAAGTCTGCCCTGTACTGCTTCCCTCTTTATCACAGCACCATTTTCTACTCGAGGACCTCTTGAGTCACTCTTTTTAGACGTCAAAACTGATCAAAGGGAGACTCGGTGGCCCTTAAACTTATTTAAACAGCCTTCAGCCTTGGTGTTTTACTCAATTCAAGATGGCGCCGGCAGAGATGGTTGCCTCGCTTCGAGTACTTAGAAGATATCATTTTTTAAAAATGTATTTCTTACATTGTTACCCAAGGACATTTTAAGTCTTATTACATACAGCCGGGAAGAACGATTGGATATAAGAGCGACGTCAACTTACCAATATTACGACCAAGAATACGACTTTCCCGAAGCGAATCCTCTGTTTGGACCACCATCCAGGAAAAATTGACCTATTCCCAGAAGCCGACCCAAAACAACGGCGCCGCAAGAAGGGGCAGACGGAGCAGCCTCCTGGTCAGGCTCCGTAGACATGCACATTGCCCAACGCTCCCGAGTATAGTACTCGCCAATGTCCAGTTTATTGACAGAAAGGTAGCTGAAATTCGAGCAAGGGTTTCCTTCCAGAGAGACATCAGAGATTGTAACATTCTCTGTTTCATGGAAGCATGGCTCTCTTGGGATATGTCGTCCGAATCGGATCAACCACCGGGTTTCTCCATGCATCGCGCCGACAGAGATAAACTCCTATCTGGAAATGGCAGAGGTGTATGCTTCATGATTAGCGACTCATGGTGTAATCATAACAACATACAGGAACTCAAGTCCATCTGCTCACCCGACCTAGAATTCCTTACAATCAAATGCCGGCCATATTACCTCCCAATAGAATTCTCATCACAGCTGTGTACATTCCCCATCAAGGAGACACCAAGACGGCCCTCAAGGAACTTCACTGGACTCTATGTAAACTGGAAACCATATACATATCTGGAGGCTGCATTTTTTTGTAGCTGGGGATTTTAACAAAGCACATTTGGGAACAAGGCTACCTAAATTCTATCAAAATATTCATTGCACTATGCGCGGATGTAACTGCTACTCTAACTTCCGCGATGCATACAAAGCCCTCCCACCGCCCTCCCTTTGGCAAATCCGACCACGATGCCATCTTGCTCCTACCGTCTTATAGGCAGAAACTCAAACAGGATGTACCAGTGACTAGAAACATTCAATGCTGGTCTGACCAATCGGAATCAACGCTTCAAGATTGTTTTGATAACGCGGACTGGGATATGTTCCGGTCCGCCTCAGATAACATCGATCTATACGCTGACTCTGTGAGTGAGTTTATAAGGAGGTGCATTGGAGATGTTGTACCCACTGTGACTATTAACTTCTTTGGGGTAGGGGGCAGTATTTTCACGTCCGGATGAAAAGCATGCCCAGAGTAAACGGCCTGCTACAAAGCCATAAAAGCTAGAATATGCATATTATTATATGATTTAGAAAACACTCTGAAGTTTCTAAAACTGTTTGAATGATGTCTGTGAGTATAACAGAACTCATATGGCAGGCAAAAATCAGAGAAAAAAATCCAACCAGGAAGTGGGAAATCTGAGGTTGGTCAATTTTCAACTCAGCTCCTATTGAAGATACAGTGGGATATTGGTAATGTTGCACTTCCTAAGTCTTCCACTAGATGTCAACTGTCTTTAGAACCTTGCCTGATGCTTCTACTGTGAAGTGGGGCAAAATGAGAGGGGATTGAGTAAGGTCTACCATGACCTGAACATGCGCTGACCATGCGCGTTCATGTGAGAGGGAGCTCTGTTCCATCGCACTTCTGAAGACAAAGGAATTCTCCGGTTGGAACATTATTGAAGAATTATGTTAAAAACATCCTAAAGATTGATTCAATACTTCGTTTGTCATGTTTTTACGGACTGTAACATAACATTTTTAACATTTCATCCGTACTTTCCGCTGGACCTACCCGCGCATCGTGGGTTTGGAAAGTGTACTGAACGCTAGAACAACAAGGAGGAATTTGGACATAAATGATGGACATTATCGAACAAAACAACATTTATTGTGGAACTGGGATTCCTGGGAGTGCATTCTGATGAAGATCATCAAAGGTAAGTGAATGTTTATAATGTTATTTCTGACTTCTGTTGACTGCACAATATGGCGAAAATATTTGTGTCTTGATTGCGCTCTGGGCGCCGACCTCAGATTTTTGCATGGTTTGCTTTTTCCGTAAAGCTTTTTTGAAATCTGACACAGCGGTTGCATTAAGGAGAAGTGCATCTAAAATTCCATGCATAGCACTTGTATTTTCATCAACATTTATAATGAGTATTTCTGTAAATTGATGTGGCTCTCTGCAAAATCACCGGATGTTTTGCAACTTCTGAACATAACGCGCCAATGTAAACTCAGATTTTTGGATATAAATATGAACTTTACCCAACAAAACATACATGTATTGTGTAACATGAAGTCCTATGAGTGTCATCTGTTGAAGATCATCAAAGGTCAGTGATTAATTTTATCTATATTTCTGCTTTTTGTGACTCCTCTCTTTGGCTGGAATAATGGCTGTGTTATTCTGTGAATATGCACTCACCTAACATAATCCTTTGGTTTGCTTTTGTCGTAAAGCCTTTTTGAAATCGGACACTGTGGCTGGATTTACAACAAGTGTATCTTTAAAATGGTGTAAAATACATGTATGTTTGAGGAATTGTAATTGTGGGATTTCTGTTGTTTTGAATTTGGCGCCCTGCAGTTTCACTGGCTGTTGAAGAGGTGGGACGCTACCATCTCACGTACCCTAGAGAGGTTAAAACCTACCCTAACCAGAAACCGTGGATGTATGGCGGTATTCGTGTAAAACTGAAAGTGCGAACCACTGTATTTAACCATGGAAAGAGGTCTGGGAATATGACTGAATATAAACTGTGTAGTTATTCCCTCTGCAAATCAATCAAACAAGTGAAATGCCGGTACAGGGACAAAGTGGAGTCGCAATTCAACGGCTCAGACACAAAATGTATGTGGCAGGGTCTACAGGAAATCACAGACTTCAAAAAGAAAACCAGCCACGTCACGGACACCGACGTCACACTTTCCAGACAAACTAAACACCTTGTTTGCCCGCTTTGAGGAGAATACAATGCCACCGTCACGGTCCGCTAACAAGGACTGCACCCCCCGTGGCCGACGTGAGTAAAACATTTAAACGTGTTAACTTTCGCAAGGCTGCTGGCCTAGACGACATATTAAATCACTCCCTATCCCAGTCTGCTGTCCCCACATGCTTCAAGGTGGCCACCATTGTTCCTGTACCCAAGAAGGCAAAGATAAGTGAACTAAATGACTACCGCCCGTAGAACTCACTTCTGTCATCATGAAGTGCTTTGACAGACTAGTCAAGGATCATATCACCTCCAGCTTACCGGCCACCCTAGACCCCCTTCAGTTTGCATACCGCCACAACAGGACGATGCAGGCACATTCACACTGCACACTGCCCTATCCAATCTGTACAAGAGGAATACCTATGTAAGAATGCTGTTCATTGACTACAGCTCAGCATTCAACACCATAGTACCGTCCAAGCTCATCATCAAGCTGGAGACCCTGTGTCTCAACCCCGCCTTGTGCAATTGGGTCCTGGACTTTCTGACATGCAGCCCCCAGGTGGTCAAGGTAAGAAACAACATCTCCACTTCGCTGACCCTCAACACTGGGGCCCCACAAGGGTGCATGCTCAGCCCCCTCCTGTAGTCCCTGTTCACCCACGACTGCGTGGCCATGCACGCCTCCAACTCAATCATCAAGTTTGCAGACGACACAACAGTAGTGGGCTTGATTACTAATAACGACAAGAGAGGCTAGAAGAGGGGAGGGCACTCAGAGTGGTGTCAGGAAAATAACCTCTCACTCAACGTCAACAAACCAAAGGAGTTGATCGTGGACTTCAGGAAATATCAAAGGGAGCACCCCCCTATCCACATCGAAGGGACAGCAGTGGAGAAGGTGGAAAGTTTTAAGTTCCTCGGCGTACATATCACAGACAAACTGAAATGGTCCACCCACACAGACAGCGTGGTGAAGAAGGTGCAACAGCGCCTCTTTAACCTCAGGAGGTTGAAGAAATGTTCTTGTCACCCACAACCCTGACAAACTTTTACAGATGCACAATTGATAGCATCCTGTCGGGTTGTATCACAGCCTGGTACGGCAACAGCTCCGCCCACAACCGTAAGGCTCTCCAGAGGGTGTTGCGGTCTGCACAACGCATCACTGGGGGCAAACTACCTGCCATCCATGACACCTACAGCACCTGATGTCACAGGAAGGCCAAAAAGATCACCAAGTACAACACCCACCTGAGCCACTGCCTGTTCACACCGTTACCATCCAGAAGGCGAGGTCAGTACAGCTGCATCAAAGCTGGGACCGAGTGACTGAAAAACAGCTTCTATCTCAAGGCCATCAGACTGCTAAACAGCTATCACTAACTCAGAGAGGCTGCTGCCTACATTGAGACCCAATCACTGGCCACTTTAATAAATGGATCACTAGTCACTTTAAACAATGCCACTTTAAATAATGCCACTTTAATAATGTTTACATATCTTACATTACTCATATCACATGTATATACTGTATTTTATACCATCTATTGCACCTTGCGTATGCCGCTCGGCCATCGCTCATCCATATATTTATATGTACATATTCTCATTCACCCTTTTAGATTTGTGTGTATTAGGTAGTTGTTGGGAAATTGTTTGATTACTTGTTAGATATTACTGCACTGTCGGAACCAGAAGCACAAGCATTTCGCTACACTCGCATTAACATCTGCTAACCATGTGTAT
Organism: Salvelinus sp. IW2-2015; assembly: GCF_002910315.2. Classification (NCBI taxonomy): domain Eukaryota; kingdom Metazoa; phylum Chordata; class Actinopteri; order Salmoniformes; family Salmonidae; genus Salvelinus; species Salvelinus sp. IW2-2015. The sequence continues at coordinate 20,262 of NW_019942509.1, forward strand.
GTGACCAATAAAATGTGATTTGATTCTGATGAGGTCAGTAGATACACATTGTAGACTGTATGTGCTCAGGCAGTTTGGCAGTCCCAAGGAGATGAGACTGTGAAAATGTACAAAATAGCCTGAGTCTGAATATGGCTTCTCTTTTACTTCTCTATGTGCTATCTCTGTCGCTCTGCCTATGTCACAGTTATAGCTACAGGCTAATGCCTTTATCTCGCGCATTATGTACTGATAAGTGTCTGGAGTATGTGTGAGAAACGCTAAATCCCCTGGTGTGGAGACCAAAGCCATTATATGGTTATACTCTACTTCCCAATGTCCCAGAGTTTTCTCCACCTGGAATGAAAGTGCCTAGCACAAATTTGTCATCCATGGCCACATGTATATCATCTCCTAGTAGATTTGCTGACTGAAATATGAGTGCTTAAGATGAGCTCTACTCCACAGTATTTGTATTGGATTCATTTATTCTAAAATGCTTGTCTTGTGATGTGTTTGTACAGATATTTGACATGCCCAAGAACCAGCACTATGACGCACTAAGGGCAACAACAGTTCATTGTATATTTTCTAATCTAGTTCCAATGTCAACAGTGGTGTCTAAAGCTCCAAGATTTCAGTGAATTAAATGCTACAAATAATTTCTCACTCAAACAGGAGGACATGAAACATGATGAGGGCATATCATGTCTTGCTTGGAGGTCGTAATAGATGAAGTATAAACACAGCAACTAAAATCAGCAACAAACAGCATTTTGGTAATAACTCCGACAATTACTCAAAGACCCTATGATCAAAACAAAAATAATCTAATAAATTGTATTTTTTTGTTGTGTCTATGAGCACCCCCCACATTCATACCCTCTGCACTCCTCCACTGTAAGACAATACATATTACTGCAAATCCTCTATTGATGACTGGGTTCTTTCTTGTATGAAGTTGCTGTTCAATTGCTCTGCCATTATTATTATTATTATTATTGTATGAGGTATTCTTGGTGGGGTTACCCCTGTGCTGTGATGTGGGTTTTATAGGGTGTGTATTCTCTTTTCTCTCCACTGGCTATCTGGTAAACAGGCTACACTCTAGGCAGTCTCTTCTGCTGATGTGTGTGGGTCTGGTAGTGGAACTCTCTCTATTCTACTCTTTTCCTTTCGGCATGTTTAATACCTGCCTGGCGCCCGAACAAAATCTTTATCTTTACCTCTCTCTAAAAAACACCGCTACAACGTACTGAGGGCAACAACAGTTCATTGTATATCTTCTAACCTACACTTAACAAAAATATAAATGCAACATGTAAAGTGTTGGTCCCATGTTTCATGAGCTGAAATAAAAGATGCCAGAAATGTTTGTCACACACAATGCCACAGATGTCTCAAGTTTTGAGGGAGCGTACAATTGGCATGCCGACTGCAGGAATGGTCACTAGAGCTGTTGCCAAAGAATTGCATGTTAATTTCTCTACCACAACTCTTTTTTTATTTATTTGGCAGTATGTCCAACCTGCCTCACAACTGCAGACCCTGTGTAACCACGCCAGCCCAAGACCTCCACATCCAGCTTCTACACCTGCAGGATCATCTGAGACCAGCCACCTGGACAGCTGATGAAACTGTGGGCTTGCACAACCGAAGAATTTCTGCACAAACTGTCAGAAACGGTCTCAGGGAAGCTCATCTGCGTGCTCATCGTCCTCACCAGGTTCTTGACCTGTCTGCAGTTCGGTGTCGTAACAGACTTCAGTGGGAAAATGGTCACTTTCGATGACCACTGGCATGCTGGAGAAGTGTGCTCTTTACGTATGAATCCCTGCACCGGGCAGATGACAGACCATGTGTATGGAGTCGTGTGGGCGAGTGGTTTGATAATGTCAACGTTGGTATGGGCAGGCATAAGCTATGGACAATGAACACAATTGCATTTTATCCATGGCAATTTGAATACACAGAGATACCGTGACGAGATCCTAAGTCCAATTGTTGTGCCATTCATCTGCTGCCATCACCTCATGTTTCAGCTTGATAATGCACAGCACCGTGTTGCAAGGATATTCACACAATTCCTGGAAGCTGAAAATGTCAGTTCTTCAATGGCCTGCATACTCACCAGACATGTCACCCATTGAACATATTTGGGATGCTCTGGTTCGATGTGTACGACAGTGTGTTCCAGTTCCCACCAATATCCAGCAACTTCGCACAGACATTGAAGAGAAGTGGGACAACATTTCACAGGCCACAATCAACAGCCTGATCAACTCTATGCGAAGGAGTTGTGTTACTCTGCATGAGGCAAATGGTGGTCACACCAGATACTGACTGGTTTTCTAATCCACGCCCCTACCTTTTTTAAATGTATCTTTGACCAACAGATTCATATCTGTATTCCCAGTAATGTGAAATCCATTGACTAGGGCCTAATTAAATTATTTCAATTGACTGATTTCCTTATATGAACTGTAACTCAGTAAAATCTTTGAAATTGTTGCCTATTGCGTTTATATTTTTGTTCAGTGTAGTTACAATGTCAACAGTGGTCTCTCAAGCTCTAAGATTTCAGTGAATCACGTGATGAATAATTTATCACACAACAAGAGGACATGAAACGATAAGGGCATATCAAGTTTTGCGTGGAGGTCGCAATTGCTGAAGTGTAAACACAGCAACTAAAATCAACTAAAACCAAGAGCCTCCTTTTGCCATTGCAATGCTCAGTCTAATTGCGTGGGCGTGTTAATACAGATTTGAATATATTTACATACACAGCCCTGATTGGCTGATAGGATCATCTACTCCAGTCCTCGGGGGCCTGATTGGTGTCACACTTTTTCTCCATCCCTAGCAAACACAGCTGATTTAATCAAATTGCATTCTAAACTGAAGATCATGATTTGGTGATTATTGGAGTCAGGTGTGTTAGCTGAGGCTGGTGCAAAACAGTGACACCAATCAGGCCCCCGAGGACTGGAATTGCCCACCGCTGATCTAGACTCTACCCTGCTTACCCCTTCAAAGTAGGAGGATACAAATGCAAATAAAAGATGATTGGTCATCGGTCAGAATAATCAAATCAGATTCTGATGTAATGCTGTGGGCCAAAAACTCCATCCCACCTGAACACGCTGAAATTCCAGACATTTTATTTTAAAAAACTCTTACACTAAATGGGCATTATATAATTTTCACAATTTCAGAGTATTATTATGACCTCATAGTGTGGAAAGATAATTAAACAAAAACGAAAATCAAATTTTTGACCGCACTGACCCTTTAATGTGTTTTGATGTTCATCACCACCCACACACTGTTGCTTAAAATCCTGATTCCAAAGTCACTGAAAATTGAATCAAAAGTTCTACTTCTCTCCTGAGGTCTATCCTAAGGGTGCACAGATTGAAAAACATTTAACATCTATGTCTTAACTAGTCAGTTAGTTTGCCCTGGTTTGGACCAAAAAGCTGGGGTGGAGAGAAACCATTTTTGTAGAGATCTGATCAATACCACCAAGACATGCAAGTAACCAATCTGAATCACGGAGCACGAAGCAAGGATGAGCTGTCTTTCAGAGAAACCGAATACATGGGAAAACATAATTAGTTTCTTCCTGAACACGGAGTACCTTTTCTTAGATGGCAGTTCAATTCAAAGATCCTAGGTCTTTTTATGTGCAAACTTGTTCCTGAGATTGCTTCAGTAATGAGGTTCTACATTTTCTATAATTCAACATTTCAGTCATTTTTTAATTTCTAAGTAGCACATTATCATTACTAGGTTAATTAAGTGACATCAGTGCTTTCACATAATGTCACCACCCACCTTCATGAATACTGCTCTTATTCCAATGTCATTTGTCATGTCTACTACCTTCTGTTTCTTACACAACTGACATCAAAGTGCTGAAACTAAACATCCGGGTAGACAGAGGTAGAAGTCACATTTAATCCAGCACCGTCAGTACGGGAAACACACTTGACACATAACATTCACAGTATTACCATAGAACTGACATATATACTAAATGAGCAGCCAGGGTATGTTTATCTTGATTTGCACACGGTGGCAACAACGCTAGTGTTGTTACATTATTCTAAACATAGATCAGGGTTTAGTGGTTTGCAAACTGATCAGTAACCTCATTGAAACACTTAGCTGATCTAAGAGGAGACATGGCTGTTCACTAGACCTTCTGTGTTTTAAGTATTTGGGATATATTTTAAACCCACATCTGGGATCTGTCAGCAACTTATATAAATGTTCCCTCCCCTGTTTGCATAGTTGATGTGATATATAGCTATGACTTGTTGTTACTGCTACTCTCAACGAGAAAACATGTTATCTAACTGAGTCTACCTATGAATATGACCTCACCAATGTTGACAATGGTGTGGAAGCAAGTTTGACAGTGCATATCACAATCATCTCGCTAAGTTTGGGAGAGGAACATTTATTTAAGACCAGATTGTCAATTTTTTACACTATATTAAAACATTAGGCAGGTGAGATATTTGTTTTTGTCCTCTGTTCACTGGAGTTGAAAGTAGACAAGAGATGTCTGAGTTAAGCGCTTACAGAGCTGTCTGGGTTGACACAAGTTTCACGTTATTTTACCTTATGTCAAAATCAAACCTTGACATTTCAGAGAAAATCTGACACACTTCCATTGCAGCCGTCCCCAGAATGAATTGGGATGAACCTGTGGCTCCTCTAAAGTCTATTAGTGGATGAGGGGCAGGTCATTTGAAAAGGTCCTGTCGACCATGACAGGGTCCTCCGTAAAAAACAGGAGTCTGTATCGATCTGTCAAATAAACAAGCCAGCGCTAAGACTAGTGAGTGAACACAGAGCAAACATTGGACATGTGCTTCTCTGAATCATTTTCTCCAACTTTCTCTTTTAATTTCCTAGGAAGGACTAGATGGAATAGCCAATGAATCCCTTGAGAAATAAGACTATAAATACATTGCATTCGGAAAGTATTCAGACCCCTTCCATTTTTCCACATTTTGTTACATTACATCCTTATTCTAAAATCAATTAAATACATTTTTCTCATTAATCAATCAACACACAATACCCCATAATGACAAATCAAAAACAGAAATACCTTTATTTATTCAAACCCTTTGCTATGAGACTCAAAATTGAGCTCATGTGCATCCTGTTTCCATTGATCATCCTTTAGATTTTTCCACAACTTGGAGTTCACCTGTGGTAAATTCAATTGATTGGACATGATTTGGAAAGGCACACACCTGTCTATATAAGGTTCCACAGTTGACAGAAACAAGATTCTCTGGTCTGATGAAACCAAGATTGAACTATTTGGCCTGAATGCCAAGCGTCACGTCTGGAGGAAACCTGGCACCATCTCCACAGTGAAGAATGGTGGTGGCAGCATCATCCTGTGGGGATGTTTTTCAGCAGCAGGGACTGGGAGACTAGTCAGGATCGAGGGAAAGATGAACGGAGCAAAGTACAGAGAGATCCTTGATAAAAACCTGCTCCAGAGTGATCAGGATCTCAGACTGGGGAGAAGGTTCACCTTCCAACAGGACAACGACCATAAGCACACAGCCAAGACAATGCAGGAGTGGCTTCGGGACAAGTCTCTGAATGTACTTGAGTGTCCCAGCCAGAGCTCAGACTTGAACATCTCTAAGACCTGAAAATAGCTGTGCAGCGATGCTCCCCATCCAACCTGGCAGAGCTTGAGGAGATCTGCAGAGAAGAATGGGAGAAACTCCCCAAATACAGGTGTGCCAAGCTTGTAGTGTCATACCCAAGAAGACTCAAAGCTGTAATCGCTGCCAAAGGTGCTTCAACAAAGTACTGAGTAAAGGGGCTGAATAGTTATGTAAATGTAATATTATTATTTTTTCTTTTATGTGCAAAAAAAAAAAAACTGTTTTGGATATGATATTATTATGGGGTATTGCGTGTAAATTGATGAGGAAAAAAACTATTTGATACATTTTAGAATAAGTATGTAATGTAACAAAATGTGGAAAAAGTCAAGGGATCTGAATACTTTCCGAATGCACTCAGTCATTGTGTTTTTATGTAATGCCCACAATCAACTCCAATCGACACCATTTCCAAAAGCTTCTCTTATACTCTACAGCTGCACAATATCAACAGCATAGGGTCGAGTTGACTCAAGAATCCATATGTTTTATCGTCCTATCACCTAGCTAGGCAGATAAAGTGTGTGTCTGCTGAGGGTAGCATAATGAAGGTGACCTTACCCTCCCTGTACTTCACACTCAATAGCATTCAGACTCATTGCTCATCCCTCAGATGGAACCTGCCCCACAGACTAAAGGGAGGGGTAAGGAGGACAGTCATAATAACTGAGGAGGCAATAGGCGGTATCGTAAACAAATAAAGAATGTGGTACAACGAGGGGACAGATTGAACTGGGCATAGCCTACAGCTGGATCAGAGGCCTGATCAAAGCAATCACTGGTCAGTCACATCTGATCAATGCTACTTTACACAGCCAGTTCTTCTTTCCTCCAGCAGACAGCATGCTGTCCGAATCACTACAGTAATATCTGAGAGGTTTGAAACCTATATTCAGTCTTTTTGGTAATATCAAAGGAAAATGGAAAGTGATGAAGAGAAAAACAGTGAGAAACGCCAAGGGGGCGAGGTAGAGAGTGAGACATTGAGAGCGGGTGAGATGATGAGACAGAGAGAGATGGCGAGAAGACTACTTAGCAAGTAAAAATAGTTTGCTGCTGTCTTTTTCAATGGCAGTGTTATTGTCGATTCATAGCATAAAATGTATAATTCAGCCTTATCTTCCTGAATCAATCGACCCTAAGCAGTGATAACTAGATTAGGATGGGAAAGAATCTCATAAGGAAAAATAGAGCAAAAACGTCTAGAAAAGTTGCTCAAGCCTTTGATTTGACTTCCTGCTACTGTACACAATATTCATTGGGGTTAACAACGAATCATCTGAAAGGACTTAAACCTTTCAAATGATAATTCCATCCTAAAATAAAACTGCATAGAGTACAGCATATTTCATAAAACTATGGTCCAAAAACACTTCAAGCGTTCATCTCGGCTCATCAACTCACTGAACTTTCAGTGCAACACTTACTGTGCCAGACAACATACAGATCAGCTGAGTTTTGCAAAAATAAATATACACCATGGGAAAACAGCACAAAACAGAAAGATAGCATTTCATTAATCTCACTGAGAAAATCTCCCCCCACTCAGTACAGAAAATATTAAATTCCACCAGCGGGTATAATTGCATGCTCTTTGGCAATAGATGCAGCGAGTACTGCGCTTCATAAATTCTACTTGTAGATAATGGGCATCATGCTCGTCCAGCTCAGCAAAGCACAACAGATAAATCAGATGTTAATTTATTATTCTGCTATTCTTATACCATTACTGTATATATTCCAATACCTATTGATGAGTCAAGCTCACCTATATAAGTTACTGTACTTATATGCCCTCTGTGCATCATAAACTGTAATTATCAAGAAGTTCTGACAGTGTTGTGGGTCCTTCCCCCTAGTGAGGTCACAGTCATCTGTCATCTAAATCTTAAGGCCAAGGTAACAGTAATGTGAAATGCCCCTGCTTGGCACATTGCGCACAAAGATTGGGCTACAGTGGAGGCTTTTTTATGGACAAGCTTTCAGGCTTTGGGGACTTCAGGATAATTTTGTTACGTCTCACTATTTTGGGCCAATCACAGCATAAGCTATCTGAAAAATGTACACAGTCAACTCTTCATGCAGGACCTGGCTTTCAGTGTAGACATGTAAATATGCAGTCTGCCTGAAAATCAGAATGCAATGTCAGGCACTACTTATAGGTTCCCACAACTTTGCTCTGTATTGGTGAATGTCCCTGCTGCTGATGTTCGATTGGGTTTAAGTCCGGTCTCTGGCTGGGCCACTCAAGGACATTCAGAGACTTGTCCCGAAGCCACTCCTGCGTTGTCTTGGCTGTGTGCTTAGGGTCATTGTTGGAAGGTGAACCTTCACCCTAGTCTGAGGTCCTGAGCGCTCTGGAGCAGGTTTTCGTCTCGGATCTCTCTGTACTTTGCTCCATTCATCTTTCTCTCGATCCTGACTAGTCTCCCAGCACCCTGCTGAAAAATATCCCCACAGCATGGGACGGTGCCAGGTTTCCTCCAGACGTGGCACTTTGCATTCAGGCCAAGCAGTTCAATCTTGGTTTCATCAGACTATAGAATTTTGTTTCTCATGGTCTGAGAGTCCTTTAGTTGCCTTTTGGCAAACTACATGTGGGCCGTAATGTGCCCTTTACTGAGGAGTGGCTTCTGTCTGGCCAATCTACCATAAAGGCCTGATTGGTGGACTGCTGCAGAGATGGTTGTCCTTCTGGAAGGTTCTCCCATCTCCACAGAGGAACTCACTTTGGAGCTCTGTCAGAGTGACCATTGGGTTCTTTGGTCACCTCCCTGACCAAGGCCCTTCTCCCCCGATTGCTCAGTTTGACCGGGCGGCCAGCTCTAGGAAGAGTCTTGGTGGTTCCAAACTTATTCCATTTAGGAATGATGGAAGCCACTGTGTTCTTAAGGACCTTCAATGCTGCATAAATGTTTTGGTTCTCTTTCCCAGATCTGTGCCTCGACACAATCCTGTCTCTGAGCTCTACGGACAATTTCTTCGACCTCATGGTTTGGTTTTTGCTCTGACGTGTGCCTTTCCAAATCACGTCCAATAAATTGAATTTACCACAGGTGGACTCCAATCAAGTTGTAGAAACATCTGAACGATGATCAATGGAAACAGGATGCACCTGAGCTCAGTTTTGAGTCTCATAGCAAAGGGTCTGAATACTTATGTAAATAAGGTAATTTGGTTTTTTATTTTTAATAAATTTGCTAACATTTCTAAAAACCTGTTTTTGCTTTATCATTATGGGGCATTGTGTGTAGATTGATGCAGAAAACAATTCCTTTAATCCATTTTAGAAAAAGGCTGTAATGTTACAAAAAATTGAAAAGGGGAAGGGGTTTGAATACTTTCTGAATGGCACACCTGTAAATTTAAATGCATTCCAGGTGACTACCTCATGAAGCTGGTTGAGAGAATGCCAAAAGTGTGCAAAGCTCTCATCAAGGAAAAGGGTGGCTACTTTGAAGAATCTCAAAAATACAATATATTTTGATTTTGTTTAACACATGATTCCATATGTGTTATTTCACAGTGTTGATGTCTTCACTATTATTCTACAATGTAGAGAATAGCTAAAATTAAGGAAAACCCTGTAGTGAGTAGGTGTGTCCAAACCTTTGACTGGTACTGTACTGTATATATTACACTACATTGCATGTGATAAGTCCACAAAGAGGGCCAGAAATAATTAGACACCTATGATAATCTGAAGTACCCAAAAAGGCCACTAGATGTCATGTGATAACATTCCATAAAATCCTTGAAAGTTACCAAAACTCTGGTAGTTTACAGGTAAACTTTGAAAGTTAAAAATAATATACCCTGCCTTTGCAATCCTAGCTCTGACCAAGCTGGTTACACAATGAATGAGAACTCTGTAATAGATACAATGTGTGCTTTCATCCATTCCGAAAATCAGTGCAAAAAAGCGAGAGCTGGAAGTACCAGTTAAAAGATTCCCTTTCATTGGTCTTATATAACTGTCATCCTGTGAACTGTCCTTCACATGCAATAAAAGCAATTTACTGAGATGACAAGATTTCTTATAATTTAGGACTTGTCCTGTATTTTCCCCTAATTGTCCCTCATGCTATTACAGCCTTGGACATTCTAAAACACCCATTAGTCTGTGTATGTTCACCTTTAATCAATTTCAAATTATGATCTGTCAGAGAAGCAATATTGTGGCACAAAGTTTTCATTGTTTGCTTCAATCACATAAGTATCCAGAGAGAAAGAAAACCTCAACCATCAGGCAGCCCATTAAAATGACTTTTTATAAAACAATCAATAGCATCAAGTCAGCGTTGCTGAACACTTGGTTGAAATAAAGCAGAACAATCCATATCTGCTTCATATCTAAAGCTCCAGTACAATCTGAAATTGAACCATAAGCATCCTTAAGGAGTTGGATCTCAATTCTACTCAACTCTGGACTCAATTTAATAACTTTTGTATAGCTGCCCGCTCAATGCTCATTAAAGGTACCCCAGTATATTGTGAAATTGACTTCTCTTTGCAATCCAATAAGTCTTTCTCCCCATGTCTCTCGTTTGTGAGGTTCTGGCTGATTTTAGGTCTGTGAAAAAGAGTGCTCCTGCGGTTTGATTAGATTTCACATGGGCTTTGAAAAAAAGGGTTATGGTTAAGGTTAGGGTTTAGGGTAGAGACGGATCACAGATAGTTCATACAGAAATGTCAGTGCTTCAGATTTTTTTATTATAATGATGACCGATCAAAAGATTCTCTATACTGATCAGAAGCAAAATTATGCTCTCAAATGATGAAACATGATGCAATATCCTGAACAGTGCACAGTAGACAAAAACTAACAAATGGGAAAAATATTAAATTAGCCAAAATTGTCTGTGGCAGAGTATCTCCTTTTAACATTCAGGAGGCAGATCTCAATTACACAGGCCTCATTAATTAACTCGGACTCCTAATCCGGCTAGACTGTCGTGTAAAATGATGGCTTCCTGTTACTTTATGTGCACAGATTTTCAGAGTTGGGGGTAGGATTTCTCAACCAAACAACTACAAAATCAGTAAGGTAATTTCCAGAGAGTGATAATAATTTCTACCTTGGAGCCATGTGTGATGGATAGCGAGGCAGTTAGTTAAAATATGAAAAATAATATTTTGGAGAAATGCAATAATGCACTGCAGTTAAACGCCGAAGACCTCATTGCACTTATGGAGCTAAAGTTGATCATCATGCATCACATAAATGATGACATGGATGGTACATTACTGTGACACAAAACCATTGCTACAGCATCTTCAACAGCTTGGCATTGCACTTCTGTTCCATGTGCTGTTACTTAGAGAGGTATTATACACAGCCGACCTACATAACTCTACTAAGAGTCTCACCCTGGCACTCCAAACTGAGTCAGTTTTGTGAATCTCAATGGGCAAACAGAAGTATCTGTCATTGACAATCTGTGGAGGCATACCAAAATGACAGTTACACAGCCCAGATGATCACTTCCATTCAGTCCTGTGTTCTCTGAACCTCCCACAGGACCAAAGTTCCATATTCTCCAAACAGACTTTGCAAAAGGAATTTGGAGGCCCTGAGCAACGATGTTTGTACTGTAGGCTGATACTAATTTAGGAAGAGACATACTGTAGCAAAACATATAGAAAGAATGTGACTTCCCTTGTGTTCTACAGCTGGATAGGTGAGGTTGAGAGGGAAATAGGAAATGAGTACAAACACATCAAGTAAGGCATGCGAGAGGGAGAGAGGCCGAAGGAAGGAGTAGAAAGCAGAGTCAGTATTTAAAGGCAAGCTGTCGTAGAAAAAGAGAGAGATAAGGGGTGAAGTCATAGTCAATGTGCAGAAAATAAAAGTACAGAATATAGAGTAAGGAAGTGGTGTAGGATAGTGAGGAGGAGGAGCCTGGAAAATGCAGCCTGGGTGCTGGTTAAATCCTGGTTTAATTGGCTGGGACTGCCTGGCCACCTGCTGTGCTTGTCTATCATTTCTCTCAATGATCTAATTACAGGAAGTTCCACCTGACTGAATCCACGGTTCTCCACAGTTTAAAATGATGCTAACATATGATTCCAGTGAGCAACAAAAGTTAAAGTGTTTGAGTTAATTACCATTTTCAGTGTCTATTTCTCCATTGTAAGTGACTTTAAAGTAAATAATGGCTGGTATGTTTTAAGAGCAGTGTACTGTATGAAGTGGTATGTATAAAGAGGTGGACTCTACTGCCTATGCAACTTACAGAGTTCATGGGAAGTTTCCAAAGGAAGTGCCATGTGTCTGTAATGTTTCATATCTATGAAGATTGCTTTTGACTGTGCTTGTGATATATATCACCTCCCTCTAAAAAAACACACATACCATGAAGTGTTTTGTACCATAATCCATCTCTCTGTCACACTAAATTAAGTGTACATGCCGATAACAAGTTCAATAATGGCTTTTGTTGGTGCTGTTACTCTCTCTCTCTCGGTCTATGTACAGTATATACAGTTGAAGTCGGAAGTTTACATACACATTGGTTGGAGTCATTAAAACTCATTTTTCAACCACTCCACAAATTTCTTGTTATTTTTTT
>NW_019942509.1:33770-69915 GCF_002910315.2 Salvelinus sp. IW2-2015
CAAGTATAAACACCATGGGACCACGCAGCCGTCATACCTCTCAGGAAGGAGACGCGTTCTGTCTCCTAGAGATGAACGTACTTTGGTGCGAAAAGTGCAAATCAATTCCAGAACAACAGCAAAGGACCTTTTGAAGATGCTGGAGGAAACAGGTACAAAAGTATCTATATCCATAGTAAAACAAGTCCTATATCAACATAACCTGAAAGGCCGCTCAGCAAGGAAGAAGCCACTGCTCCAAAACCACCATAAAAAAGGCAGACTACGGTTTGCAACTGCACATGGGGAAAAATATTCTACTTTTTGGAGAAATGTCCTCTGGTCTGATGAAACAAAAATACAACTGTTTGGCCATAATGACCATCATTATGTTTGGAGGAAAAAGGGGGCGGCTTCCAAGCTGAAGAACACCATCCCCTCCGTGAAGCACGGGAGTGTTAGCATCATGTTGTGGGGTGCTTTGCTGCAGGAGGGACTGGTGCACTTCACAAAAAAGATGGCATCATGAGGTAGGAAAATGATGTGGATGTATTGAAGCAACATCTCAAGACATCAGTCAGGAAGTTAAAGCTTGCTCGCAACTGGGTCTTCCAAATGTACAATGACCCCAAGCATACTTACAAAGTTGTGGCAAAATGGCGTAAGGACAACAAATTCAAGGTATTGGAGACGCCATCACAAAGCCCTGACCTCAATCTTATAGAAGATTTGTGAGCAGAACTGAAAAAGCACGTGCGAGCAAGGAGGCCTACAAACCTGATTCAGTTCCACCAGCTCTGTCAGGAGGAATGGGCCAAAATTCACCCAACTTATTGTGGGAAGCTTGTGGAAGGCTACCCGAAATATTTGACCCAAGTTAACCAATTTAAAGGCAATGCTACCAAATACTTATTGAGTAAAAAATAAAAGCTGAATTAAATCCTTTTCTCTACTATTATTCTGACATTTCACATTCTTAAAATAAAGTGGTGATCCTAACTAACCCAAGACAGGGAAATTTTACTTAGATTAAATGTATTTGGCTAAGGTGTTGTCACGTTCCTGACCTGTTTTCTGTTGTTTTTGTATGTGTTAGTCGGTCAGGGCGTGAGTTTGGGTGGGCATTCTATGTTATGTGTATCTATGTTGGTTAATGGGTTACCTGATATGGTTCTCAATTAGAGGCAGGTGGTTTACGTTTCCTCTGATTGAGAACCATATTAAGGTAGGTTGTTTCACATTGTTTGTTGTGGGTGGTTGTTTCCGGTGTTTGTATGTTTGTTACCACACGGGACTGTACCTGTTCGTGCGGTCTTCGTTGTATGTAAGTTCTAAGTCCAGGTCTGTCTACATCGTTTGTTGTTTTGTAGTTTGTTTAAGAGTTTTTCGTCTTCGTMTGTTTTTTTGAAATAAATATCATGTCAAATTACCACGCTGCATTTTGGTCATCTGATCCTTCTCTCCTCTCCTCGTCTGAGGAGGAGGACGAAGTAGACGTTCGTTACAGAACCACCCACCAAACCCGGACCAAGCAGCGTGAGTACGAGCAGTGGCCCACTACACAGGAATCCTGGACATTGGAAGAAATAATGGAGGGAAAAGGACACTGGGCTCACATTGGGGAATATCGCCGCGCTCGTGAGGAGATGGAGGCAGCGAGAGCCCAAGATAGGTGGTATGAGGAGGCAGCACGGAGGCGTGGCTGGATGCCCGTGAAGAAACCCCAAAAATTTCTTGGGGGGGGATAAAAGGTAGTGTGGCGAGGGCAGGTAGGAGACCTGCGCCCACTTCCCAGGCTTACCGTGGAGAGCGGGAGTACGGGCAGACACCGTGTTACGCAGTAGAGCGCACGGTGTCTCCTGTACGTGTTCATAGCCCGGTGCGGGTTATTCCACCTCCCCGCACTGGTAGGGCTAGATTGAGCATTGAGCCAAGTGCCATGAAGCCGGCTCTACATATATGGCCTCCAGTAAGTCTCCTTGGGCCGGCTTACATGGCACCAGCCTTACGCATGGTGTCCCCGGTTCGCCTACATAGCCCGGTGCGGGTTATTCCACCTCCCCGCACTGGTCGGGCTACGGGGAGCATACAACCAGGTAAGGTTGGGCAGGAAATAAATATCATGTCAAATTACTACGCTGCATTTTGGTCATCTGATCCTTCTCTCCTCTCCTCGTCTGAGGAGGAGGACGAAGTAGACGTTCGTTACAGGTGTATGTAAACTTTCTACTTCAACTGTACAGAACATTAAGGACATCTGCTCTTTCCATGAAACAGACTGACCAGGTAACAGCTCTGAGCCCTTATTGATGTGACTTGTTAAATCCACTTCAATCAGTGTAGATGAAGGGGAGGAGACAGGTTATAGAAGGATTTTTAAACCTTGAGACAATTGAGACATGGATTGTGTATGTGTGCCATTCAGTGGGTGAATGGGCAATAACAAATATTTAAGTGCCTTTAAATGGGGCATGGTAGTAGGTACCAGGCACACCAGTTTGTGTCAAGAACTGCAACGCTGCTGGGGTTTTCACGCTCAGTTTCTTGTGTGTATCAAGAATGGTTGACACAACTGTGGAAAGCATTGGAGTGAACATGGGCCAGCATCCCTGTGGAACGCTTTTGACACCTTGTAGAGTCCATGCTCTGACGAACTGAGGCTGTTCTGAGGGAAAAAAGGGGGGGGGTGCAACTCAATATTAGGAAGGTGTTCCTAATGTTTTATATGGTATGTCAGGGTGAAGAAAACCACTCAACCATAAACAACACATTCTATGGTTCCTTCCTCCATCTTTGAATCACTTGAATAAAATTAAAGTAAATTCTAATTTCCTCTATTTTTCTGCACTTCTCTTTTATTATAGTTTTGAATTTTTGGTGCTTTTGGTGTAGCTGTGTGGAGGTGGCTGGATATGCATAACCTTATGCAAACACAGCAACCCTTCAAAACTTTGAGATATTAAAGCCCGTCCCTGGAGATGAATGTAAATAGCTTCCCTTCACAACATAATGAAAACAATTGCGCCCTTTTCTCTACATGGCCTAATACAATTGAATGAACATGGTTTGAATTATACAACAGTAATACTTGGTCATCATACAACTACTTTATATCATTGATTGAACCCCCTACCCCCCATGTCTATTAATCAATAACATTGTAATACATTAGTCCATTCGAATGTACAACTGTTTTTGACAACTTTGTGTTATTTTTTAAATCAGTAAAGAGGTAGATAAAGCAGCATGCATAGGTAGACATAGGTAGACCATCACTGATACTTGAATTCCTCAAAAGAAGAGAACACAGTCCAGTGACTCATTTGTGTAAATAATAGCCAAACAGTGCAACACATTGTGTAAAAATTATCCAGTTAGATCATTGTTTTGGACTTTTAGCCAGATAATGCAAGAAGGCAAATGACCAAACAACCAGCCAAACTGTTAGGGGCTGACAACGTCTGTGATGTCGACCCGTGGTGGTGACCTGTGGTCTGATTAGATGATGGTGTTGAAGCCTCGGTCATCTCATTGGAGCTACAGACTGACGTTGGTTATAAAAATGCCAGACGATGGTTCGCTGTTGGACAAGATATGAGACCTTGTACATTTACTCTTAAAAATGATAATCAACTTATTTTGGAGCATCGACAAGCATGACAGATGCAATTAAATGAGGGAGCTGACAGCACGATAAGAGTGGGTACACCATTAACACCATTATTTTAGAAATCAGATTATCATCAGAAGTTACAAATAAGATAAATATTGATCTACTTTAAGGGATATCTGATGGGGCGAGTAAGAGAGGATATAAATGCAGGGTGACCGGGACTGAAGCCAATCTATCAGAAGATTCATGCCAATAACAACACTACTGTTCTAGTCATGCTGGGGTTGCACATGGCTTCCTTTATGATTAAGCAGTGTGACTGTCTTAGAACTGAATAACAACCATTGCTGGCAGCAGTCACACCCACTTGACAATATGAAAATACTAATCTCTCTGAACTTTTTCCACATTTTGTTACGTTACAGCCTTACATGCTGACCAGACCGGACACGTCGCTTGCGCGAGCGTCGCAACAAATTTAGAAACCCATGTTATTCAATTATTGCACCCACACTGCTTGCGTGCGCCAAGGAGCGTCTGCTACACCAAGGACTAAAATAGATGTCGTTCCTATTTCTGACGCAGATCGCGCTGCAAGTCCTGCCTCTCCCATCTCCTCATTGGTTTATAGAAGCAGGTATCCACGTGCCATCTCCTCATTGGTTTATAGAAGCAGGTACCCACGTGCCATCTCCTCATTGGTTATACCCACGTGGGTGATAGAAAGACGAAAACTGTTTTGCCGGTAGTCGTGGTAATACAATGAAAGTTTAGATGCGATCACCATATAATTTAAACGATGAAAAAGCCTGGAAGGAGGAGAGATGACTAGAAACGATTCGGTTGGCCGTTTTATATGTGGATTAATTGTCGGANTCGGTTGGCCGTTTTATATGTGGATTAATTGTCGGAGTAGAGATCCTTGTCCATTTCAGGTAAAATAACAACTCAAGGTTTATATCCCAGGACAAATTAGCTAGCAACAGCAAGCTAGCTAAACAGGACAAATTAACGTTAGCTAGCAAGTGCAAGCTAACTAGCTAAAATACCATACATGTTTAATGCTTTTCGACCTGTCCCCAAATGAATGTCATTGGTTCAGAGTTTGTTTTGATATTTTAACCTGCGTGTCGTGATCGCGTTTGGTGTGGGGGGGCAAAATAAATTTATGCACGACAGCGCACAATGGCACACGCGCGCAGCCGGTTTGGGCAAGGTGTTATTCTAAAATGTTTTTTTTACCACATCAATACTCCATAATGACAAGGCAAAAACAGGTTTAGAATTTGTATAAATTGTAATGTATAAATAAGGTATCTGTTTTTTATTTTTAACAACCCTGTTTTTGCTTTGTCATTATTTGTTATTGTGTGTAGATTGAGGATATTTATTTATTTAATCCATTTTAGAATAACGCTGTAACGTAAGAAAATGTGGAAAAAGAGAAGGGGTCTGAATAATTTCCGAATACACTGTCAATGGTAGTAGCGTCTGTCAACAGACTGTGGGATGGGACGACTAACGAGGAACCTTGGTCCGGTACACATATTTTGTCAGTGATCATCTGGACAAATACTGATTTTACAGGTGCTCGAATCTTTAGAATGTCTAAAGGGGAGGGGACATTTGGCCCTTAGACTTGCTTGAAACTTGCAGAGAGTTCCAGTTTAGAGTGGGTGGAGACTTCGCAAGTCGTGTTAGTAGCTTTCATCTCGCCCCAGAACTTAATTAAGCATCTGACACAATTATGCACAATTTTACTTCTGGGTTTATGAGAAACTATGAAACTATGAATCTGTCAACGGGAGTTTCACAATGTTGACAACTATTGTGAATGATCCTTTGTTCAGCGGCTGTCATTGTGACACTATGACACCTTCAACACACATATTATTCTAGAAATGTGAGACCATGCCAAAGAATGTAGATAAAACTCAATAGTCTCATTTAAATTCTAGACGACACACCATTTCTGGGCACCAGCTCTAATACAAAAAGCTCTAATACAAAACTCCCATTACCTTTGAAAGCCATTTTATTAAAGCGAAAATCTATAAAAAGGTAGCTATTACTCTCAAAACAGATCAGCCATATCTCTAAAAAAGCAACTGAGAAATTCATGAAAAAACGAATTAAACAACAACGTAGTAACTACTGTATGTTACTGTATACCATGACTCTTCTCCATGTGTTTCATGAATCAGGGTGAACTGAACATGCATTTAGGCTGTTGATGAGAGCGTCAGATAGTGTTTCATGTCAGGGTGAAATACAGCTCAAACGTGGGAGGTGAGGCAACAGAATCAAGTAAGCGTTTTATCACTGACCTGGAGATGCTTTAAAGGACACAGTTACGGCTGTTCGGCTGCTCCACTTTTCCACCTCAACATTGAATTGAGCGATTTGGCAAACGTAACGTGTGGTTTGGGAACAAACTAATTATTAGCTATTGTTGGCGCAACTTGAGCTTCCGAGCTTCTGAGTGTCAGGGCTGGCGTCACGACTTCCGCCGAAGTCGGTTCCTCTCCTTGGTATTATAGCTTTGTTAGTATGTAATGCATAATATGATAAAATTATGTACAGGCAGCAACCCATAATTTGGGTTGACAAAATATACTAAAGATTTTGTCATTAGCCATCCTGAAAATGTTGCACACACACCTACTACACATACAGTGCCTTTGGAAAGTACTCACACCCCGTCACGGCCGTCAAAGGGAGGAGACCAAGGCGCAGCGTGGGATGTGCTGTTTGTCACGGCCGTCAAAGGGAGGAGACCAAGGCGCAGCGTGGGATTGTGCTGTTTGTCACGGCCGTCAAGGGAGGAGACCAAGGCGCAGCGTGGATGTGCTGTTTGTCACAGCCGTCAAAGGGAGGAGACCAAGGCGCAGCGTGGGATGTGCTGTTTGTCAGGCGTCAAAGGGAGGAGCCAAGGTGCAGCGTGGGATGTGCTGTTGTCACGGCCGTCAAGGAGGAGACCAAGGCGCAGCGTGGATGTGCTGTTTGTCACGGCCGTCAAAGGGAGGAGACAAGGGGCAGCGTGGGAGTGCTGTCTGTACGGCGTCAAAGGAGGAGACCAAGGCGCAGTGCAGCGTGGGATGTGCTGTTTGTCACGGCCGTCAAAGGGAGGAGACCAAGGGCAGCGTGGGATGTGCTGTCTGTCACGGCCGTCAAAGAGAGGGAGCAAGGCGCAGCGTGGGATGTGCTGTTTGTCAGCGGCCGTCAAAGGGAGGAGACAAGGCGCAGTGCAGCGTGGGATGTGCTGTTTGTCACGGCCGTCAAAGGGAGGAGACCAAGGCGCAGCGTGGGATGTGCTGTTTGTCACGGCCGTCAAGGGAAGGAGCCAAGGCGCAGCGTGGATGTGCTGTTTGTCACGGCCATCAAGGGAGGAGACCAAGGCGTAGCGTGGGATGTGCTGTCTGTCACGGCCGTCAAAGGGAGGAGACCAAGGCGCAGCGTGGATGTGCTGTTTGTCACGGCGCGTCAAAGGGAGGAGACCAAGGCGCAGCGTGGGTGTGCTGTCTTCACGGCCGTCAAAGGGAGGAGACCAAGGCGCAGCGTGGGATGTGCTGTTTGTCCAGGCCGTCAAAGGAGGCACAAGGCGCACGTGGGATGTGCTGTTGTCACGGCGTCAAGGAGGAGACCAAGGCGCAGCTGGTGGTACATCTTTTTTATTTCAAGAACGAACATTAAACAAAATAACAAACGAACCGTGAAGCTATACAAAAATGAGTGCTGACAGCAACTACACATAGACAACTACCCACAAATACAGGTGGGAAAAGGCAACCTAAGTATGGTTCTCAATCTGAGACACGATAGATTGATGGTTCTGATTGAGAACCACCCGGCACCAAGAATACAAAATAGAAAAGGACATAGAATTGCCCACCCAAATCACACCCTGACCAAACCAAAATAGAGACATAAAAAGCTCTCTACGGTCAGGGCGTGACACACCCCTTGACTTTATACACAATGTGTTAGGTTACAGCCTTATTCTAAAATCAATACAAAATACAAATAAATCCTCAGCAATCTACACACAATACCCAATAATGACAAACCGAAAACAGGTTTTTAGACATTTTTGCTAAATGTATTAAACCTAAAAAACAGAAATACCTTATTTACATAAGTATTCAGACCCTTTGCTATGTGACTCGAAATTGAGCTCGGGCGCATCATGTTTCCATTTATCATCTTTGAGTTGTTTCTACAACTTGATTGGAGTCCACATGTGGTAAATTCAATTGATTGGACATGATTTGGAAAGGCACACACCTGTGTATATAAAGTCCCAAAGTTGACAGTGCATGTTAGAGCAAAAACCAAGCAATGAGGTCGAAGGAAATGTCTGTAGAGCTCCGAGACAGGATTGTGTCAAGGCACAGAACTGGGGAAGGGTATCAAAAAATATATGCTGCATTGAAGGTCCCCAAGAACACAGTGTCCTCCATCACTCTTAATATGGAAGAAGTTTGGAACCGCCAAGACTCTTCCTAGAGCTGGTCGCCCAGCCAAACTGAGCAATCGGAGGAGAGGGGCCTTGGTCAGGGAAGTGACCAAGAACCCGATGGTCACTCTGACAGAGCTATACAGTTCCTCTGTGGAGATGGGAGAACCTTCCAGAAGGACAACCATCTCTGCAGCACTCCACCAATCAGGTCTTTATGGTAGAGTGGCCAGACGGAAGCCAATCCTCAGTCAAAGGCACATGACAGCCCGCTTGGAGTTTGCCAAAAGGAACCTAAGACTCTCAGACCATGAGAAACAAGATTCTCTGGTCTGATGAAACCAAGATTGAACTCTTTGGCCTGAATGCCAAAGAGCATCACGTCTAGAGGAAACCTGGCACCATCCTTACGGTGAAGTTTCCTATTTTTGCTTTGTCATTATGGGTCATTGTGTGTAGATTGTTGAGGGGGAAAAAATGTAATGAAATTTAGAATAAGGCTGTAACCTAACAAAATGTGGAAAAAGTCAAGGGGTCTGAATACTTTCCGAAGGCACTGTACCTCTAAGAATTGGTGAAGTTTAACCCTGATTACCACAAATACATTAGATGTCTGGTGATGTCGGCCTGAGCTGTATTTCTCTTACATTCCAATTTGACTTGTCTTCCACAGTCATGCCTGATATAGCAGATTTATGTGCAGTATCAAATCCTCTGTAACATCAAATTCTCTGATAATTCAACATTTGACAAAGAGGAAGTGAACATGTCATAAGTTAAAGTCAGAGGGAGAATCTCAATTGCATACTCCTCGAGTCCTCTGTCCTCTTTCCTCGCCTGCTTCTCAAAACCAATTGGAGGAAGCCAGAGGGGAGGGACATCTGGCTTTTTCATCCAATGGGTTTCGAGAAGGTGGCGAGGAGAGACGATGCAATTGAGATTCTCCCAGTTCGTTTTCCTGGTCAGGTCACATGGTCAGGAAAAACCCCTGAGGTTTTTTCCTACCCTAGGTATGAGGCGTCATTACTTTCTGACATAGATAATGTTAAACTTTCATCTCTCAAAGCTATAAATTCTAGTATGTTTGCATTGTCTGATTCTGTCTGATTTACATATTCGCTCCACTGGGTTCAGGTGTTAAGTGTTCTCCCTGCTGTCTGTGAAGTGAGGAGCTGCCGTAACCCTGTGATGGAGCGTCGGCCTGGCTACCCGCTGTGCTACAGAACCCTACAAGGAAATATGTATATTCATCAGTCTGCTTTAAAACCAGGAATTCTGAAAAAACAGCAGCTGCATTTCCTTTGCCTATGCCTTATCCTTCACTTGTTGGTGTTAAAAACGAACTATTGCAGCACGTTGTTGTCTCTTCTTCACAGATGCTGAAACAGGAGTTTCTGTCTCCTCATTCAACCAGATAAATATAAACCATGATCAAATTGTATTTGTCAGATGCGCCGAATACAACTGGCATAGACTTTACCGTGAAATACTTCCTTAGGAGCCCTTTCCAACGATGCAGAGTATAACACGAGGAATAAAATAAAATACACAAGAATGGCGCTATATACAGGGAGTACCAGTACCAGATCAATGTGCAGAGGTACGAGATATTTGAGGTAGATATGTACATGAAGGCAGGGTAAAGTGACTAGGCATCAGGGTAGATAATAATAATAAGAGCAAAATAAAGAACAGAGTAGCATCAGCAAATTATGAATGTAAAAGTGTGTGTGCGTGTGTAATGTGTATGTTTGTGTGTGTGTGTGCGAATGTAGTGTATGTGAATGTGTGTGGGTTTTGTGTGGGAAGGTCAATGTAGTGTGTGTGAGTGTGTATATGGTGTGTAGTGAGTGTGTGTAGGGTCAGTCCAAGAGAGTGGTTAGAGCGTTGGGCTAGTAACCGAAAGGTTGCTAGATCGAATCCCTGAGTTGACAAGGTAAAAATCTGTCGTTCTGCCCCTGAACAAGCCCGTTATCTCATTGTTTTATTTCTTTCATCACATTCCCAGTGGGTCAGAAGTTTACATACACTCAATTAGTATTTGGTAGCATTGCCTTTAAATTGTTTGCTTGGGTCAAACATTTTGGGTAGCCTTCCACACGCTTCCCACAATAAGTTGGGTGAATTTTTCCCATTCCTCCTGACAGAGCTGGTGGAACTGAGTCAGGTTTGTAGGCCTCCTTGCTCGCACAAGTTTTTTTCAGTTCTGCCCACAAATGTTCTATAGGATTGAGGTCAGGGCTTTGTGATGGCCACTCCAATTCCTTGACTGTGTTGTCCTTAAGCCATTTTGCCACAACTTTGGAAGTATGCTTGGGGTCATTGTCCATTTGGAAGACCCATTTGCAACCAAGCTTTAACTTCCTGACTGATGTCTTGAGATGTTGCTTCAATATATCCACATCAATTTCCTACCTCATGATGCCATCTATTCTGTGAAGTGAACCAGTCCCTCCTGCAGCAAAGCATCCTCACAACATGATGCTTCCATCCCAGTGCTTCACGGTTGGGATGGTGTTCTTCGGCTTGCAATCCTCCCCCTTTTTCCTCCAAACATAACGATGGTCATTATGGCCGAACAGTTCTATTTCTTCTTTCATCAGACCAGGGGACGTTTCTCCAAAAATGATGATCTTTGTTCCAAACCGTAGTCTGCCTTTTTTATGGTGGTTTTGGAGCAGTGGCTTCTTCCTTGCTGAGCGGCCTTTCAGGTTATGTTGATATAGGACTCGTTTTACTATGGATATAGATACTGTTGTACCTGTTTCCTCCAGCATCTTCACCAATTATTTTGCTGTTGTTCTGGGATTGATTTGCACTTTTCGCACTAAAGTACGTTCATCTCTAGGAGACAGAACGCGTCTCCTTCCTGAGAGGTATGACGGCTGCGTGGTCCCATGGTGTTTATACTTGCGTACTATTGTTTGTACAGATGAACGTGGTACCTTCAGGCGTTTGGAGATTTCTCCAAGGATGAACCATATTTGTGGAGGTCTACAATTTTGTTTCTGAGGTCTTAGCTGATATATTTTGATTTTCCCATGATGTCAAGCAAAGAGGCAGTGAGTTTGAAGGTAGGCCTTGAAATACATCCACAGGTACACCTCCAATTGACTCAAATGATGTCAATTAGCCTATCAGAAGCTTCTAAAGCCATGACATAATTTTCTGAAATTTTCCAAGCTGTTTAAAGGCACAGTCTACTTAATGTATGTAAACGTCTGACCCACTGGAATTGTGATACAGTGAATTATAAGTGAAATAATCTGTCTGTAAACAAATGTTGGAAATATTACTTGTGTCATACACAAAGTAGATGTCCTAACTGACTTGCCAAAGTTATAGTTTGTTGACAAGAAATTTGTGGAGTGGTTGAAAAACTAGTTTTAATGACTCCAACCTAAGTGTATGTAAACTTCCGACTTCAACTGTATCAATGACCCATCAATGACCCAAGACCAGCTCAGTTAATCCCTACCATTGTGACAATGAGTCGTCATAATGCTGCATCAAATGTACATTATCCTCGGGGCGTTGGGAGACCCATTGTAAGAAACTCTGTTGATCCTACAGCTATTTTATGCAGTAATCATGAGCCTATGAACCAGAGTTATACTGTTAGCACTGAGGCGGTGTGCCCGAGTAGGAAGACCACTGTGTGCAGCTGAACATGCACGATCAGCTCCAATATAAAGAACATGAGTAAGTCTACTTCTGGTAAGCTTCTCAGTAAAGTATTAAAATTAATCAATTAAAAAACCCAGAAAAGTGCTAAAAATAGCCCATATTAATTAACATGAGAAACATGGTCCATGAAGTCAATAACTTGCTTGTAACAGATGACATTCATATTCTGACTATCACTGAAACTCACTTAGATAATACCTTTGATGATACAGTGGTAGCAATACATGGTTATAACATCTACCGAAAGACTGAAATGCCAACGGGGTCGGTGTTGTGGTCTATATTCAGAAACACATTCCTGTAAAGCTTAGAGACGATCTCATGTTAAATACTGTTGAAGTAATATTGCTCACCTGTAGCACCTGAATATTGCTACAGCCTCACCTTAATCCCATTATTGTGGAAAGCTGCTAACAGTCATTATCTGGATAATGTGTGTGAAATGCTTGATAATATATGTGACATCAACAGAGATTTTTTCTTGGTGATTTAAATATTGACTGGCTCTAATCAAGCTGCCCACTCAAGAAAGAAGTTCAAATTGTAACCAGTGCCTGCAACCTGGTTCAGGTTGTCAGTCAACCTACCAGGGTATTTACAAACAGCACAGGAATGATATTGCCAGATCTTCAATTTAAGCCTACTAGAAAGTGTGTGCCCTCAGGCCTGGAAGGAAGCTAAAGTCATTCCGCTACCCAAGAATAGTAAAACCCCCTTTACTAGCTCAAAAAGGCCAACAAACCAGCCTGTTACCAACATTTAGTAAACTTCTGGAAAGAATTGTGTTTGAGCACATACAATGATATTTTACAGTCAACAAATTGACAACAGACTTTCAGCACATTTATAGGAAAGGATACTCAACAAGCACAGCACTTACACAAATGACTGATGATTGGCTGAGAGAAATTGATGAAAAAATTATTGTGGGGGCTGTCTTGTTAGACATCAGTGCAGCTTTTGACATTATCCATCATAGTCTGCTGCTGGAAAAACATGTGTTATGACCCTGCTATAATGTGGATAAAGAGTTACTTGTCAAACAGAACACAGAGGGTGTTATTTAATGGAAGCCTCTCAAACATAATCCAGGTAGAATCAGGAATTCCCCAGGGTAGCTGATTAGGCCCCTTACTTTTTTCAATCTTTACTAATGCCAATCCACTGGCTTTGAGTAAGGCCAGTGTGTCTTTGTATGAGTTTATTTTTTTTTCTTATTTTATTTGCAATATATAAAAATATAATCAGTAATGAAATGTGTAAAGTACACATTGGCTATACAGTGTGTGTGTGTGTATATATGTGTGTGTGTGTGTGTGTTATATATATTTTTAATTGATTTTAGATAAACATGGAATGGTACAGCACTTCACCATAGTGATTATGTTCCCTGTACTCTATATAATACATATCTGTTTATTTTACATGTTGATACAGAGCTCATACCTGAAAGTAATGTTACTCATTTAAAAAAAATCTTTCACAGTGGCAGTGATTCTGATTATGAGCCGCCAATGTCTAGGTGTCAATCTCCCTCCGAAGCTGATTCATCCAGCCAGGCCCCTGCTGTCTCCGGCTCCACACTTACCCGGCCATCTAGAGGTGTGAAGTCAGTGACAAAGAAGCGGAGGTGGGGAAGAGAGAAACCTGCAGACAGAGGGCCAGAGGGTCGTTGGCACTCTGAGTTAGAAGATGATGTGGAACCAATTCCACCAGTTTTTAGACCCAAAAGGCAGCCAGGACCTCAATTAGACATGACTGCAAAGTACAGCCCCCTTCAACTGTTTTTCACCTCGTCAGTTGTTGATTCCCTGGTGTCGAACACCAATAAGTACGGGGCTAAGAAGCAGGCAGGAAAGAAAGAGGCATGGAAGCCCATTTCCATGTCCGACCTTTTCTGCTACCTGTCAATGGTCATTTACATGGGGCTGGTGAAGTTAAAAACTCTAAGGGACTACTGGAAAACGTCAGCTCTCTATCAACTGCCTTTCCCCATCACTGTCATGTCTTGTAAAAGGTTTCTGACTATCTCACGGGTGCTTCCCATCAGTGACCCAGAAGTTGATGGGGAGAATGACAAGAAGAGAGGCACAGCAAGGTTTGAAAGGCTCTGCAAAATCAAACCTCTCTACCCCAACATCGTTGAGGCCTGCAAGACCTATTTTCAGCCCGCCCAGAAACTGTCCATAGATGAGAGGATGGTGGCCTCAAACAATACATGCGGAACAAACCAACAAAATGGGGTTACAAACTGTTTGTTTTGGCTGATTCTGTGTGTGCCTACACTTGCAAAAAAACATTTATGAGGGGAAAAACTGTTTTTCTACCGGTAATGGACTGAGTTATGATTCCGTTATGGAGTTATTGGATTTTCAACTGCTGGGGAAGGGCTACAAACTGTTTGTGGACAACTTCTACACAAGCCCTACCCTGTTTACAGACCATAGGAAGCGGGATGTGTGGGCTTGTGGCACCATTCGGACCAACAGAGTGGGCTTTCCAAAAACAAAGGGGAACGACATGCCTAAGCGGGCTGAGCGGGGTACCATGCGATGGATTCGTGAAGATGGCCTGCTCTTTGTAAAGTGGATGGATACCAGAGAGGTGGTCATGTGCACAACTATCCACAAGTCCTTCAGTGGCGATCACGTCGTCAGGCGTGATTGGACGGTACTGGGGCATAGACCACAAAAAATGTCCCCATTCCAGCTGCTGTAAAGGACTACAACAAGGGCATGGGAGGTGTGGACCTGTCAGATGCACTGATATGCTACTACAATGTTCTCCACAAGACCATGAAATGGTACAAGACATTTTTCTATCATTTCATCAACATTGCTGTGGTGAATGCCTTCATCCTCCAGAAGGAAATGGCTAAGAGCTGTGGACAGCCCCCCATCTCACAGCTAGCCTCCAGAGAGCTGCTCATACAGGAGCTTGCTAGCTACAGCAAGTCCACTGCATCACCTTCTGTCCCCTCAACCTCTGTCCCTTCTGCTCCTTCAACCAGTGGTGATCACCTGCCAAAATTCATCTCTGCAGGCATGAATGTGCCTCAGGGCAAAAAGTGCACAGTGGGGAGGTGTCGTTGTGCCCTTTGTCACAGGAAATGCCCCATCACCTGCACCACTTGTTCAGTAACCCTATGCTTTACAGCAGAAAGAGACTGCTATGGGCCATGGCACCAGCAGCACAATATTGTGTAGAGGACTGAGGGTCTTCACAATATTGTAAATAGAAAATGTGTAAATAGTTACCCTTGTAATTTTTTATTTTAACCTGTCTAGGACTGGGGTTCCGCTAGCGGAACCACTCGCCAACAGCCAATGAAATTGCAGGGGGCCAAATACAAATCAACAGAAATCTCATAAATCAAATTTCTCAAACATACAAGTATTAGGCACCATTTTAAAGATACAATTCTCATTAATCCAGCCACAGTGTCTGATTTCAAAAATGCTTTACAGCGAAAGCTCCACAAACGATTATGTTAGGTCACCACCAAGTCACAGAAAAACCCAGCCATTTTTACAGCCAAAGAGAGGAGTCACAAAAAGCACAAATAGAGATAAAATTAATCACTAACCTTTGATGATCTTCATCAGATGACACTCATAGGACTTCATGTTACACAATACTTGTATGTTTTGTTCGATAAAGTGCATATTTATATCCAAAAATCTCATTTTACATTGGCGTGTTATGTTCAGTAGTTCCAAAACATGCGGTGATTTTGCAGAGAGCCACATCAATTCACAGAAATACTCATTATAAATGTTGATGAAAATTCAAGTGTTATGCATGGAACTTTAGATAAACTTCTTCTTAACATAGAGCTGCAGTTAGTTTCAGAGTGGGTAGCAAGGAATAAGTTAGTCCTACATATTGCCAAAACTAAAAGCATTGTATTTGGGAAAAATCATACACTAAACCCTAAACTTCAACTAAACATACGTAGCAATGAATAATGCGGAAATTGAGGAAGTTGAGGTGACTAAACTGCTTGGAGGAACCCTGGATTGTAAACTGTCATGGTCAAAAAATATTGATACAACAGTTGCTAAGATGGGGAGAAGTCTGTCCATAATAAAGTGTTGCTCTGCCTTCTTTTTTAAAATTTCACCTTTATTTAACAAGGTAGGCTCGTTGAGAACAAGTTCTCATTTGCAACTGCGACCTGGCCAAGATAAAGCATAGCAATTCGACACATACATCAACACAGAGTTACACATGGAATAAACAAAATATACAGTCAATAATACAGTATAAATATAAGTCTATATACAATGTGAGCAAATGAGGTGAGATAAGGGAGGTAAAGGCAACAAAAGGCCATGGTGGCGAGGTAAATACAATATAGCAAGTAAAACACTGGAATGGTAGATTTGCAGTGGAAGAATGTGCAAAGTAGAAGGAAGAGGTAGTTGTTTGGGCTAAATTACAGATAGGCTATGTACAGGTGCAGTAATCTGTGAGCTGCTCTGACAGCTGGTGCTTAAAGCTAGTGAGGGAGATAAGTTTTTCCAGCTTCAGAGATTTTTGCAGATCGTTCCAGTCATTGGCAGCAGAGAACTGGAAGGAAAGACGACCAAAAGAGGAATTGGCTTTGAGGGTGACCAGTGAGATATACCTGCTGGAGCGTGTGCTACGAGTGGGTGCTGCTATGGTGACCAGTGAGCTGAGATAAGGCGGGGCTTTACCTAGCAGAGACTTGTAGATAACCTGTAGCCAGTTGGTTTGGCGACGAGTATGAAGCGAGGGCCAACCAATGAGAGCGTACAGGTCGCAATGGTGGGTAGTGTATGGGGCTTTGGTGACAAAACAGATGGGACTGTGATAGACTGCATCCAGTTTGTTGAGTAGAGTGTTGGAGGCTATTTTATAGAGGACATCTCCGAAGTCGAGGATCGGTAGGATGGTCAGTTCTACGAGGGTATGTTAGGCAGCATGAGTGAAGGATGCTTTGTAGCCGATTCTAGATTTAATTTTGGATTGGAGATGCTTAATGTGAGTCTGGAAGGAGAGTTTACAGTCTAACCAGACACCTAGGTATTTGTAGTTGTCCACGTATTCTAAGTCAGAGCCGTCCAGAGTAGTGATGCTGGACGGGCGAGCAGGTGCGGGCAGTGATCGGTTGAATAGCATGCATTTAGTTTTACTTGCGTTTAAGAGCAGTTGGAGGCCACGGAAGGAGAGTTGTATGACATTGAAGCTCGTCTGGAGGTTAGTTAACACAGTGTCCAAAGAGGGGCCAGAAGTATACAGAATGGTGTCGTCTGCGTAGAGGTGTATCAGAGAATCACCAGCAGCAAGAGCAACACTATCTTAACTATCTTAACAACACTATCAACAAAGGAAGTTCTACAGGCCCTAGTTTTGTCGCACCTAGACTACTGTTCAGTAGTGTGGCCAGGTGACATAAAGAGGGACTTAAGAAAATTGCAGTTGTCTCAGAACAGGGCAGCACGGCTGGCCCTTAAAAGTACACGGAGGGCTAACATTAATGACATGCATGTCAATCTCTTATGGCTCAAAGTGGAAGAGAAATTTACTTCATCACGACTTGTTTTTGTAAGAGGGGTTGACAAGATGAATGTACCGAGCTGTCTGTTTAAAATACTTGCACACAGCTCGGACACCCATGCATACCCCATAAGACATGCCACCAGAGGCCTCTTCACAGCCCAAGTCCAGAACAGACTATGGGAGGCGCACAATACTACATAGAGCCATGACGACATGGAACTCTATTCCACATCAGGTAACTGATGCAAGCAGTATAATTAGATTTAAAAAACACACCTTATGGAACAACGGGGACTGTGAAGGTACAGACACATGCATACGCATGCATTGTGATATTGTTGTGTGGTGGTATCAAATATTTTGTATTGTAGATATGTGGTGGTGTAATACTGTTATATGATGTACTGTTTTATCTTTTGTTTTTTATGTAATGTAAGTGTTTTAATATGTTTGGACCCCAGGAAGAGTAGCTGCTGCCTTGGCAGCTGCTAATGGGGATCCCTAATAAATACAAATACAAATAAATACTGTGCCTTCAGAAAGAATTCGCACCCTTCGACTTTTTCCACATTTTGTTGTGTTACATTCTGGATTTTAAATGGATTACATTGAGATTGGGTGTCACCCATCTACACACTATACATCATAATGTTAAAGTGGAATTATGTTTTTAGAAATGTTTACAAATTAATAAAAAATGAAAAGCTTTTGTTATGACAAGCCTTATGACAAGTCACATAATAAGTTGCATGGACTCACTCTGAATGCAATAATAGATGAGTGTTAAAATGACTAACCCATCTCTCTACCCCACACACACAATTATCTTCACAGATTAGAGCACAGATTCAAGCACAAAGACCAGGGAGATTTTCCAATGCCTCGCAAAGAAGGGCACCTATTGGTAGATCGGTAAAAAAAGCAGGCTTTGAATTTTATTTCACTTTATGCATGGGGAAGTTATTAGTTCCCATTTGGATTGTGTATCAATAGAGCCAGTCACTACAATGATACAGGCGTCCTTCCTAACTCAGTTGTCGGAGAGGAAAGAAACCGCTCAGGGATTTCACAATGATGCCAATGGTGATTTTAAAATGGTTGGCTGTGATAGGAGAAAACAGCATTGTAGTCACTCCACAATACAAACATAAATGACAGAGTGATGAGAAGGAAGCCTGTACAGAATAAAATATTCCAAAACATGCATCCTGTTTGCAATAATGAACTAAAGTAATACTGCAAAATATGTGTCAAAGAAATGAACTTGTCCTGAATACAAAGTATTAATCCAACACAACACATCACTAAGTACCACTCTTCGTATTTTCAAGCATGGTGGTGACTGGATCATGTTATGGGTATTCATGTCAGCCAGCAAGGACTAGTGAGTTTTTTAGGATAAAAAGAAACAGAATAGAGCAAACCACAGGCAAAATCCTAGTGGAAAACTTGGTTCATTCTTCTTTCCAACAGACACTGGGAGACAAATGCAGCAGGACAATAACCTAAAACACAAGCCCAAATATACACTGGAGTTGCTTACCAAGACAAAATGTAATGTTACTGAGTGGCCTAGTTACAGTTGACTTAAATCAGCTTGAAAATCTATGTCAAGACTTGAAAATGGCTGTCTAGCAATGATCAACAACCAACGTAACAGAGCTTGAAGAATGTATTTAAGAATAATGGGCAATATTGTACAATACAGATATGCAAAGCTCTTAGAGACCCAGAAAGACTCACAGCTGTAATCGCTGCCAAAAGTTGATTGTAATATGTATTGATTCAAAGTGTTGAATAATTATCTAATCAAGGTATATTAGTGTTTAATTTTCCATTAATAAAAAAAAAAAAATCTTCCACTTTGACAAAATGTGGAAAAAGTCAAGGGGTGTAAATAGTTTCTGAAGGCACTGTATCAGCCTGGCTATTTAGCAGTCTTATGGCTTGGGGGTAGAAGCTGTCTCTGAGCCTGTTGGTCCGAGAGCTGATGCTCCGGTACTATTTGCCAGACGGTAGCAGAGTGAATAGTATTTGGCTTGGGTGGCTGGAGTTTTTGGCTGGAATTTTTCCGGGCCTTCCTCTGACAGCCTAATATAGAGGTCCTGGATGGCAGGGATCTCAGCCCCAGTGATGTACTGGGCTGACAGATGTTGAGGGAGAGGTTGTTGTCCTGGCACCACACTGCTAAATCTCTGATCTCCTCCCTATAGGCTATATTTTCGCAGTCAGTGATCAGGCCTACCCCCGCCGAGGAGCCCCAGTGTTGAGGATCAGCATGGAAGAGGTGTTGTTGCCTACCCTCACCACATGTGGCTGCCCCATCAGGAACTCCATGATCCAGTTGCAGAGGGAGGGGTTCAGTCCCAGGGTCCCTAGCTTGGTGATGAGCTTGGAGGGGACTATGGTGTTGAATGCTGAGCTATAATGAACAGCATTCTCACATTGTTATTAGCTGGTCTGCGCATGCTTTGAGAAACCTGTTGTTAACCTGTTTTAAAAGTTTTTGCTAACATTGTCCACGAAGAGCAAGATTACACAGTCATTCGGGAAAAACACTGGCTTTCACGCAAGGCACAGTGTTATATTCCTCGAAGTGAGGAAAAAAGGCATTTAGCTCGATTGGGAGTCCCTTTGTAATCCGCTATTGTCTGCAAACCTTACCACATTCGACGAGCGCCGGAACCGGTGTAATAAGATTCCACCTTGCTCCTATATTGTCCTTTTGCATGTTTGATGTCTCGTCAGAGGTCGTAGTGGGCGTTCTTGTATGCTTCCATATCCGTTCCTTGAAAGCAGTAGCTCTATCCTTTAGCCCACCGTGAATATTGCCTGTAATCCATGGGTTTTGGATTGGATTGGTTCTTATAGTCACTGTGGGGGCAAGATAGTCTAGAAGCCTGTGACTATTGTGGTTAACTCCTCAATGTTATCGGATGAATCCCGGAACATATCCCAGTTTGTACTAGCAAAACAGTTTTGTAGCCTCGCATCTGCTTCATCCGTCGACTTCTGTATTAAGCATATCACTAGTACTTCCTGTTTGAGCTTTTGATTGTAAACAGGAAGCAGGCGAATGGAGTCATGGTCAAATTGACCGAAGGGAGGACGACAGAGGGCCTTGTATGCATTTCTGTGCGTAGAATAAAAGTGATCTAGAGTTTTAGCGCCCCTAGTGGCACAGCATACATGTTGGTAGAAGTGAGGTAGGATGGATTTATGTCTCCGCGCGTTAAAGTCTCCACCCACCAGAAACACTGCCTCTGGGTGAGCGGTTTCATGTTTGTTAATAGCCCCATACAGTTAGTTGTGTGCCAGAGTGCTGTTGGAATGTGGAGGGATGTAAACAGCCGTGATAATTATGGATGAGAACTCTCTTGGTAGATAAAAGGGTCTGGAGCTTACCATGAGGAATTCTATATCTGGTGAAAAAAAGCTAGAGATTTCATTCACACTGGAAGCAGCAGACCACTTGTTATTCTTGAAAAAAACACACTCCTCGACTTCCCGAAGCCGCCGTCTGATCCTGCCACTGCATGGAGAATCCACTGAGTACTACATGCATGGCGTCATCATCCAGCCAAGTTTCAGTAAGACATATAATAATGCAAGTTTTCAAGTCTCTCTGATAGGAGACTGTCGAACAAAGCGCATCCATCTTATGATTGGACATTTGCCAATAAAACGGAGGGGAGCACCGTTAGGTTTTCTCTTTGCCTCAATTTCACGCCTGCATCGTTTTGGTAGTCCATGGAACAAAGGAATAGGTTCTGGCCTGTTCATTTCACACTTATATCAACATAATTTTGCATTTACTATAGTAATAATTTACTGCATGGGTAACCTGAAGCTGGTTAGAGGAAAAGCATTTCAGAAGTTGTTCCAACCATTAGAATGAGTACCAACTGTGAATATTGGAGATTTCAATCAAATTTATGCAAATATGTTTGTCATGCATATCACATTGTTAATCTTCACAAGGACAAGCACACCACCATGTTTTGTAGATCAACTTGGGTGCAATGTTGAACTCATTAACACCCCAGTGATCATGCCTTTCAACATGCAGTGCTGTAATCAGATCAAAGTAACAGCGCGGTAGTAACAATCTCACAACTCAATCGATTCTAGGTATTCCGAGAAACTATGAATCTATCGAAGGGAGTTTCACAATGTCGACAACTATTGTGAAAAGATTCCAAGTTCAGTGGCTGTCATTGTGATGCTACAGTATGATACCTTCAACACACAATATTCTATAAATTGCAAGACCATTTAAAAAATGTAGATAAAACTCAATAGTCTCATTTAAATTCTAGACGACACACCATTTCTGGGCACCAGACTTAAATAATTAGATTAATGTTGTCTAGGATCTAATACAAAACTCCCTTTACCTTGAAAGCCATTTTATTAAAGTGAAAATCTATAAATGTTAGCTGTTACTCTCAAAAGACCAATGACATACAGCAGGACACTGGACTCCACAGGATTATACGCTGACCAATAGCAAAACACCTCCACCATAATGCTGAGGGGTAGGCTTTCTATGCTGTCTGCCAACTGTGTGGAGGGGTTATTTTCCCCCCTATAAAACATACCATGATAGGAGAGAGCGAGGGGGAGAGGGAGAGGGGGAAAATGAGAGGGGGAGGGGGAAAATGAGAGGGGGAAGGAGAGGGAGAGGTGTGTGTGATAATGATCCTTCCTTTTCTTACTCCCTCAAGGAAATGGAAAGAGAAAAAACAGCTCACTATAGACTCTCCATTAAAGATGTCTGAAAGACAGTTTTCAGTCACCCTCATGAAATCCAATGTGATAAGAAATAATCTAACTATGTAAATAGCATTTTCTAAATCTGTGCATTCATTGACTATGTGTGAGCTGAAATTCAAGGGTAAAAAGTGTGGTTATATTTAGTCCCAATGACATTACTTAGAATTGATAAATATCTCTTCTATGTTAAATAGGAGACATGTTTGACGATGCACATAATCACTGTTTAGCACATCATTGACTGCAGCAAGGAAGACCATCAAGGTGCAGTATCTACATATCTAAAGGAATGGTATTGTCACTGGGGAGCTGGTCTTGACTAGTGTCTGGGAGGTTTAGGTCTAAGCCTCAGAGACACACATTTTTAAAAGTGTGCAGCAAAAAAATGCCATTCAATTGAAACAAGGATCCCATGGGGAGAAAAAAAACACTCGGAATAATGTATTTCTCCAAACAAAAAAAGAGCCAAATCAATGGACCGTCATTAATTACAGCACAGGGTAGTATTTATGCCTTCAATAATTCATAGAGGAAATGGCCTTAAGTGTTATTGCACCTCACAAATCACGCCAACGGTTAGTTTAGCAGAGCGGTATCCTACGAAGCAGACTAAATTTACTCAGGGTTTACAGCTTCAGCTAGCTTCACAATCCAGCTCCGGCTTCATCCAAACTATAACAGTGGATATTCCTCGTCCGCCTGCTGCTAACTCTAGCAGGCTTGTAACTGTGCGTGCATGTCACACATGGCAAGTCGAACGCCAAACTCTTCATTGAGACACTGAGGGGGTTCGTTTATCTGGCCTGGGTTAGCCCAATGGTGAAAAGTGATTGCATTTGTTTTGGAACCGGCTGCCTCCCGGGCGTGAGCCAGATACCCTGCTCTGGCCAACGGCGAAGTCGGCTCAAAACAAAAGTGACGTAATTATTAAGCATGTGGAGTAATAAGTAGGATTCTGTATTTTCACATGGAAAAGTGATTGCTTTTGATGAAATCACTTTATCTGCCTTCCCAATGAAAAGTTGTTTAAAATTCAAACATATATTTTCTGGAAAAGACATGCATGTTTCTGGATGATACAGTGCATTAGGAAAGTATTCAGAACCCTTGACTTTTTCCACATTTTGTTACGTTACAGCCTTATTCTGAAATTGATTAAATCGTTTTTTCCACCCAACATCAATCTACACACAATACCCCATAATCAAAAAGAAAATCTGTTTTATAGAAATTTCTGTAAAATGTATTAAAAATAAAATACTGAAATATCACATAAGTATTCAGACCCTTTACTCAGTACTTTGTTGAAGCTCATTTGGCAGTGATTACAGCCTTGAGTCTTCTTGGGTAGTCTTCTTGGTTTCCTCAGACCAGAGAATCTTGTTTGTCATGGTCTGAGAGTCCTTTAGGTGCCTTTTGGCAAACTCCAAGCAGGCCGTCAAGAGCCTATTACTGAGTGGCTTCCGTCTAGACACTCAGAGATGGTTGTCCTTCTGGAAGGTTCTGCCATCTCCACAGAGGAACTCTGGAGCTCTGTCAGAGTGACCATCGGGTTCTTGGTCACCTACCTGACCATGGCACTTCTCCCCCGATTGCTCAGTTTGGCCAAGAGGCCAGCTCTAGGAAGAGTCTTGGTGGTTCCAAATGTCTTCCATTTGAGAATGATGGAGGCCCCTGTGTTCTTGGGGACCTTCAACACTGCAGACATTTTTTGGTACCCTTCCCCAGATCTGTGCCTCGACACAATCCTGTCTCGAAGCTCTACGAACAATTCCTTCAAACTCATGGCTTGGTTTTTCTCTGACATGCACTGTCAATTGTGGGACCTTGCGGCGGCAGGTAACTTAGTCGTTGGGCCAGTAACCGAAAGGTTGCTAGATCAAATTCCCGAGATGACAAGGTAAAAATCTGTCGTTCTGCTCCTGAACACGGCAGTTAAGCCACTAGTATTAGCCTATCATTTCAAATAAGACATTTTTCTTAACTTACTTGCCTAGTTAAATAAAAAATTAATTATATATGAGACTTGTTTCAGGAAACTAGGCGTATGTTGCACGTCACTACTTCACAGGAGCAGCATTTGAACGTACACATTTATTTTTTATCGTAATGTGGGGATTTTTGGGCAGGAATATCTTCTGGAACATGTGAACATTCATGTGCCTTAATAACAAAGTTGTATTCCATCCATTCATTTGAATTAAATTGTTAAATTATGAGCCTAGTTGGTTAACCCACTAGCCATGATTGGCTGAGATAATGTATGTGCTGGACATGCCGGGAGATGAGTTTGGATTGGTCTACCACTGCTGTATGTAACGTGAGCTATTCAGAATTTGTTGACAGTCCTTTTTACCTCGCTGTTTTTGAAAGATATAACATTAGCCATCGAGAACTACAAAGGTTTTCCTACTTTTCTCAACTAGATTGATGCTCTGAAATAGCAGACGCTATCGACAGAACAGTAGGAAAAAATGTAGAAACATCTCAAGGATGATCATTGGAAACAGAATGCACTTGAGCCAAATTTAGAGTCTCATTGCAAAGGTTCTGAATATTTATGTAATTGTGATATTTCAATTTGTTATTTTTAACTAGTTCGCTATGTCCAGTGAGTCACAAAGGACTCGTGTGACCCCAACTGGTACCGAGCGGAGATGGCAAAAAGCACTCCAAAATTCTATGATGATAATGGTTTATTTTGTTTCATGTGTACTATGGAAGTTAAACGCTGAATTACAGTAACACATACAATATATTTTTTTTTATATATGGTCCCGGTGGTTCTGTGTAACATCAGCTACCCAATTTACTTGGATCTAGTTAGTACTCAACCACAAAACAAATAGTTTTAAGTAACTATTCATGGGTCAATCAGCCTGTGTCTTCTTTAATTGAAAAGCAAGCTATAAAAAAACCTATAAGATTAATGTAAAATAACATTCTATAGGTTGAATGATTAGTGTTTTCAGCTGACCCCATTCCTCACTTGAACCCCATGTAAAGTGCTCTACAATACATGTATTCTTGTTTGTCTCCCCACCCTCAGCCTCTCTAATGGACTGTCTCCACCTTCCACCACCGTGTGCCAAATACTCAAAATGTGAATCTGAAGGCTGGCACCCTGAGCCTGAGCTGGTGTGGCTGGACAGTAAAGGAGTCAATCTCAAATGTTTTAACTGTTCAAGGGTGTGTAGACTTTCACTAGGCACACATTGATAATTGAAGAAAATAAGTTATACAGTTGAAGTCGGAAGTTTACAAACACTTAGGTTAGAGTCATTAAAACTCGTTTTTCAACCACTCCACAAATTTCTTGTTAACAAACTATAGTTTTGGCAAGTCGGTTAGGACTTTGTGCATGACACAAATAATTTGTCAAAAAATTGTTTACAGACAGATTCTTTCACTTATATTTCACTGTATCACAATTCCAGCGGGTCAGAGGTTTACATACACTAAGTTGACTGTGCCTTTCAACAGCTTTGAAAATTCCAGAAAATTATGTATTGGCTTTAGAAGCTTCTGATAGGCTTACTGACATCATTTGAGTCAATTGGGGGTGTACCTGTGGACGTACTTCAAGGCCTACCTTAAAACTCAGTGCCTCTTTGCTTGACAGCATGGGGAAATCAAAAGACATCAGCCAAGAGCTCAGAAACAAAATTGTAGCCCTCCACAAGTCTGGTTCATCCTTGGGAGCAATTTACAAATGCTTGAAGGTACCACATTCATCTGTAAAAAAAGAATTACGTAAGTATAAACACCATGGGACCACGCAGCCATCATAAAGGAAGGAGATGTGTTCTGTCTCCTAGAGATGAACGCACTTTGGTGCGAAAAGTGCAAATCAATCCCAGAACCACAGCAAAGGACCTTGTGAAGATGCTGGAGGAAACAGGTACAAAAGTATCTATATCCACAGTAAAACGAGTCCAATATC
Source organism: Salvelinus sp. IW2-2015 (assembly GCF_002910315.2). Taxonomy (NCBI): domain Eukaryota; kingdom Metazoa; phylum Chordata; class Actinopteri; order Salmoniformes; family Salmonidae; genus Salvelinus; species Salvelinus sp. IW2-2015. The sequence goes on from NW_019942509.1 coordinate 59,751, forward strand.
GACACAACCTGAAAGGCCGCTCAGCAAGGAAGAAGCCACTGCTCCAAATCCGCCATAAAAAAATCTAGACTACAGTTTGCAACTGCACATGCAGAAATGTCCTCTAGTCTGATGAAACAAAAATAGAACTGTTTGGACATCGTTATCGTTATGTTTGGAGGAAAAAGGGGGAGGATTGCAAGCCGAAGAACACCATCCCAACCGTGAAGCACGAGGGTGGCAGCATTATATTGTGGGGGTGCTTTGCTGCAGGAGAGACTGGTGAACTTCACAAAATAGATGGCACCATGAGGTAGGAAAATGATGTGGATATATTGAAGCAACATCTCAAGACAACAGTCAGGAAGTTAAAGCTTGGTCGCAAATGGGTCTTCCAAATGAACAATTACTCCATGCATACTTCCAAAGTTGTGGCTTAAGGACAACAAAGTCAAGATATTGGAATGACCATCACAAAGCCCTGACCTCAATCCTATAGAACATTTGTGGGCAGAACTGAAAAAGCATGTGCGAGCAAGGAGGCCTACAAACCTAACTCAGTTCCACCAGCTTTATCAGGAGGAATGGGCCACAATTCACCCAACTTATTGTGGGAAGCTTGTGGAAGGCTACCTGAAACGTTTGACCCAAGTTAAACCATTTAAAGGCAATCCTACCAAATACTAATTGATTGTATGTACACTTCTGACCCACTGGGAATGTGATGAATTAAATAAAAGCTGAAATAAATAATTCTCTCTATTATTCGGACATTTCACATTCTTAAAATGAAGTGGTGATCCTAACTGATTTAAGACAGGGAATTTTTACAAGGATTAAATGTCAGAAATTGTGAAAAACTGAGTTTAAATGTATTTGGCTAAGGTGTATGTACATTTCCGACTTCAACTGTACATGCTTGTTGAGCTTAGTTTAACTGTTCTTCCCTATCAGAACAGAGCATAGGCCTGTTAAACTGAAAACAAACATGGTCATCATCATAATGGCGCCGGAGGAGATGGCTGCCATTTTACGGACTACTAGCCAATTGTGCTATTTTGTGTGTTTTTTTTCACATTGTTTGTAACTTATTTTTTACATAATGTTGCTGCTACCGAAAATAACTTCTGGATACCAGAACAGTCATTACTCACCTCGAACTGGACATTTTCTGAAAAGAAGGATATACTGGTACTCCCGGACCAGGCCCAAATCCACATCATTCGCATGTAGAAAAGACGGAGATACAGGGGGTGCAGTGGGTAACCCACCTCTAACATCCGTTCTATTGGCCAACATGCAATCGCTGAAGAATAAACTTGATGAGTGCCGTTCGAGACTATCCTACTAACTTGACATTAAAAACTATCATATTATGTTTCACCGATAATATACAGTTGGCTAGGTTTTCCGTGCATCGGCAGGACACAACAGCTACGTCCGGTAAGACAAGGGGTGGTGGTGGGTCTCTATTTCTCTATAACAGCTGGTGGTCTAATATTAACTTCTTCAGGACAGGCGGCAGTATTCGGAAGTTTGAATAAATGAGGTGCCCAAAGTAAACTGCCTGTTACTCAGGCCCAGAAGCTAGGATATGCATATAGTATTGGATAGAAAACACTCTAAAGTTTCCAAAACTGTTAAAATAATGTCTGTGAGTATAACAGAACAGATATGGTAGGCGAAATCCTGAGGACAATCCATCCAGAATGTTTTTTTTCAGCTTACCACTGATTACAACGGCTGGGAATGGGAATATAAAAGGAAGACCTCCCAGATTGCAGTTCCTAGGGCTTCCACTAGATGTCAACGGTCTTTAGAAAGAGTTTCAGGCTTGATTTTTGAAAAATGAGCTAGAATTTGTAGCTTCTCTAAGTGGCTCCCATTTTGGCTGTAGTGTTTGTTGCGCGTTCCGTTGCGGGCGCGCACTTTACTATTTATCTCCGGTAATGGTCTCCAGTATTCTCCGTCTTAAACGTTATCGTTTATTTACATATTAGGGTACCTGAGGATTTGATTAGAAACATTGTTTGATATGTTTGGAAGAGGTTTATTGGTAACTTATGGGATTCATTTGTATGCATTTTGAACTAGGGAAACCGGTGGATTACTGAGTCAAGTGCGCCAATGGAACGGACTTTTTTGGCATATAAAGAAGGACTTTATTATGTAGGTGGGACCCTTGTGATTGCAACCAGAGGAAGATCTTCAAAGGTAAGTGATTTATTTTATCGCTATTTCTGACTTTCGTGACACCTCTGCTTGGTTGGAAATGTATTTCATGCTTTTATGTGCGAGGCGCTGTCCTCAGATAATCGCATTGTTGTGCTTTCGCCGTAAAGCCTTTTGAAATCTGACAAAGTGGATGGATTAACAAGAAGTTAAGCTTTTAACTTCTTTGGGGTAGGGGTCAATATTTTCACGTCCGGATGAAAAGCTTGCCCAGAGTAAATGGCCTGCTACAAAGCCATAAAAGCTAGAATATGCATATTATTAGTAGATTTTGGATAGAAAACACTCTGAAGTTTCTAAAACTGTTTGAATGATGTCTGAGTATAACAGACCTCATCAGGCAGGCAAAAACCTGAGAAAAAATCCAACCAGGGAGTGAGAAATCTGAGGTTGATCGATTTCCAACTCAGCTCCTATTGAAGATACAGTGGGATATTGGTAATGTTGCACTTCCTAAGGCTTCCACTAGATGTCAACAGTTGTTAGAACCTTGTCTGATGCCTCTACTGTTTAGTGGAGCCGAAGGAGAGAGGAATGAGTCAGGTCTGCCATGAAGTGAACATGCTCTGACCATGCGAGTACACGTGAGAGCGATCTCTGTTCCATCGCATTTCTGAAGACACAGGAATACTCCGGTTGGAACATTATTGAAGAATTATGTTAAAAACATCCTAAAGATTGATTCAATACTTCGTTTGTCATGTTTTTACTAACTGTAATAGAACTTTTTTAACTTTWCATCCGTACTTTCCGCTGGACCTGCCCGCGCGTCGTGAGTTTGGAAAGTGTACTGAACGCTAGAACAACAAGGAGGAATTTGGACATAAATGATGGACATTATCGAACAAAACAAACATTTATTGTGGAACTGGGATTCCTAGGAGTGCATTCTGATGAAGATCATCAAAGGTAAGTGAATGTTTATTTTGTTACTTCTGACTTCTGTTGACTGCATAATATAGCGGCTATATTTGTGTCTTGATTGGGCTCTGAGCGCCGACTCAGATTATTGCATGGTTTACTTTTTTCGTAAAGCTTTTTTGAAATCTGACACAGCGGTTGCATTAAGGAGAAGTGCATCTAAAATTCCATGCATAACAGTTCTATCTTTTAGCAATGTTTATTATGAGTATTCCTGTAAATTGATGTGGCTCTCTGCAAAATCAAAGGATGTTTTGTGACTTCTGAACGTAAGGTGCCAATTTAAACTCAGAATTTTGGATATAAATATGAACTTTACCGAACAAAACATACATGTATTGTGTAACATGAAGTCCTATGAGTGTCATCTGATGAAGATCATCAAAGGTTAGTGATTAATTTGATCTATATTTCTGCTTTTTGTGAATCTTCTCTTTGGCTGGAAAAATGGCTGTGTTATTCTGTAAATAGGCACTCACCTAACATAATCGTTTGGTTTGCTTTCATCGTAAAGCTTTTTTGAAATCGGACACTGTGGCTGGATTCACAACAAGTGTATCTTTAAAATGGTGTAAAATACATGTATGTTTGAGGAATTTTAATTATGGTATTTCTGTTGTTTTGAATTTGGCGCCCTGCACTTTCACTGGCTGTTTAAGAGGTGGGACGCTAACGTCTCACGTACCCTAGAGGGGTTACTTTCATGAATGTTTAATATTACGATTTTTGTAATTTGAATTTCGCGCTCTGCAATTTCACCGGATGTGAGCCAGGTGGGACGGTAGCGTCCCAATTAACCTTTCATTGCTACCCATCCCGGATCCGGGAGCTTCCTCATCAAAAAAGCTGACTAGCATAGCCTAGCCTAACGCGACAGGGATATCATATAATATAATTTTCAATACAAAAAGTCCAATACAGCAAATGAAAGATAAACATCTTGTGAATCCAGCCATCATTTCCGATTTTTAAAATGTTTTACAGCGAAAACACAATATGTATTTCTATTAGCTAACCATAATAGCAAAAAGACTCAACCGCATATTTTCACCATTTTTCTACCGCATAGGTAGCTATCACAAAACCGACCAAATAGAGATATAATTAGTCACTAACCAAGAAACAACTTCATCAGATGACAGTCTTATAACATGTTATACAATAAATGTATGTTTTGTTCGAAAATGTGCATATTTGAGGTATAAATCATAGTTTTACATTGCAGCTACCATCAAAAATATCACCAAAGCAGCCAGAATAATTACGGAGAGCAACGTGAAATACCTAAATACTTATCATAAAACATTTATGAAAAATACATGGTGTACAGCAAATGAAAGATAAACATCTTGTGAATCCAGCCAATGTTTCCGATTTTTTAAGTGTTTTACAGCGAAAACACAATATAGCATTATATTAGCTTACCACAATAGCTAAACACACAAATGCATTTATTAGCAGCAAAAGGTAGTGATCGCAAAAACCAGCAAAAGATATACAATTAATCACTAACCTTTACTCCACACACAGAGATGCATACAAAGCTCTCCCTTGCCCTCCATTTGGCAAACCTGACCATAATTCTGTCCTCCTGATTCCTGCTTACAAGTAAAAACTAAAGCAGGACGTACCAGTGACTCGCTCAATACAGAAGTGGTCAGATGACGCGGATGCTACGCTACAGGACTGTTTTGCTAGCACAGACTGGAATATGTTCCGGGATTCATCCAATGGCATTGAGGAGTATACCACCTCAGTACCGGCTTCATCAATAAGTGCATCGACGACGTCCTCCCCACAGTGACCATACCTACTGTACATATCCCAACCAGAGGCCAGATCCTCAAAAAGTTCTACAGCTGTACCATCGAGAGCATCCGGACCGGTTGCATCACTGCCTGGTATGGCAACTGCTTGGCATCCAACCGTAAGGTGCTGCAATGGGTAGTGTGTACTGCCTAGTACATCACAGGGGCCAAGCTTCCTGCCATCCAGGACCTCTATACCAGGCAGTGTCAGAGGAAGGCTCCAAAAAATTGTTAAAGACTCTTGTCACCCAAGTCAGTATGTTCTCTCTGCTACCGCACGGCAAGCGGTAGCGGAGCGCCAAGTCTAGGTTCAAAAGGCTCCTTAGCAGCTTCTACCCCCAAGCCAAAAGACTGCTGAACAATTAATCAAAATTGCCAACCGGACTATTTGCATTGAACCCCCCCCTTTGTTTTTATACTGCTGCTACCTGCTGTTTATTATCTATGCATAGCCATTTTTACCCCTACCTACATGTACCAAATGGCCTGGACCAGTACCCCTTGTAAATAGCCTCGTTATTGTTATTTTGTTACTTTTTACTTTAGTTAATTTTGTAAATATTTTCTTAACTCTATTTTCTGCATTGTTGGTTAAGGGCTTGTAAGTAAGCATTTCACAGGTAAGGTGTTTGGCGCATGTGATGATTTGATTTTGAAAACTATAATTTTTAGTTAATGGATAGCCAGTCCTTGTATTCATAGCTCCTCAATGAAATTTCAGTTCAATCCACCAGAAAAGACAGAAAAAATTATACAACAAATATTTGGTAAAATCCAAATATACTAAAAATCTTTATCAATTGGAACCTTTATTAAGTGGAAGGGGGAACTTGTGATAAAAAAAATAAAAAATATATACCAGTTTCATTTAAGGACAAACAAAATTGTCAGCTGAGCCATATAGATTGCAAAATAGTTGGGAAGAGATTTCCGATGTACCGATTCCATGGCACATGGTTTATGAATTGACACGCAATTTTCTGTTTATTATAACCTACTGCAGGCCTAGAACCTGTGGGTTTAACCTGAATTAATGATAATATTGAAGATAGAAGCCGCCTCTTAATGAGTTTCCCGAAAGCCGATCTGTTATCCAACGATTATTATTATTAACCCTGCATTGTAATTATATAAAAGCCCATTAGATATTAGATAACATGTTTTCAAACACTTGTTTTTCACAAGGGCTATTAGCAGGACAATAGACACGATGTGGTCCCAAAAACAGCATCTCTCTTGATGATGTCATTGAATGTCTCACCAGCTTTGATCCATGCCTGGGCCTGTTTTTTGTTTGTCAGACGAATCATTGGGTCAAAACTACAGAACAGTACAAAACAAGAGACCACCACACATAGTTAATATTTTGTGAAAAAAATACAAAATTAAATGGCTTCATTAAATAGTACCTTCAAAACACCAGTTTCAACGTCAACAGTGAAGAGGCAACTCCGGGATGCTGGCCTTCCAGGCAGAGTTGCAAAGAAAAAGCCATAACTCTGTCCAGTGTCTGTGTTATTTTGCCCATCTTAATCCTCTATTTTTATTGGCCTGTCTGAGGTATGGCTTTTTCTTTGCAACTCTGCCTAGAAGCCCAGCATCCAGGAGTTGCCTCTTCCTTGTTGACGTTGAGGCTGGTGTTTTGTGGGTACTATTTAATGAAGCTGCCAGTTGTGGACTTGTGAGGCATCTGTTTCTCAAACTAGACACTCTAATGTACTTGTCCTCTTGCTCAGTTGTGCACCGGGGCCACCCACTCCTCTTTTTTTCTGGTTAGAGCCAGTTTGCGCTGTTCTGTGAAGGGAGTAATACACAGCATTGTACGAGATCTTCAGTTTCTTGGAGATTTCTCACATGGAATAGCCTTATTTTCTCAGAACAAGAATAGACTGACAAGTTTCAGAAAAAAAGTCCTTTGTTTCTCCATTTTTAAGCTGTAATCGCACCCACAAATGCTGATGCTCCAGATGCTCAACTAGTCTAAAGAAGGCTAGTTTTATTTCTTCTTAAATCAGAACAACAGTTTTCAGCTGTGCTATCATAATTGAAAAAGGGTTATCTAATGATCAATTAGCCTTTTAAAATTATCAACTTGGATTGGCTAACACAATGTGCCATTGGAATACAGGAGTGATGGTTGCTGATAATGGGCCTCTGTACGCCTACGTAGATATTCCATAAAATATCTACCGTTTTCAGCTACAATAGTCATTTATAACATTAACAATGTCTACACTGTATTTCTGGTCAATTTGATGTTATTTTAATGGACACAAAAATGTGCTTTTCTTTCAAAAACAAGGACATTGCTACGTGACCCCAAACTTTGAACGGTAGTGTATATACACTGCTCAAAAAAATAAAGGGAACACTTAAACAACACAATGTAACTCCAAGTCAATCACACTTCTATGAAATCAAACTGTCCACTTAGGAAGCAACACTGATTGACAATAAATTTCACATGCTGTTGTGCAAATGGAATAGACAWAAGGTGGAAATTATAGGCAATTAGCAAGACACCCCCAAAAAAGGAGTGATTCTGCAGGTGGTGACCACAGACCACTTCTCAGTTCCTATGCTTCCTGGCTGATGTTTTGGTCACTTTTGAATGCTGGCGGTGCTCTCACTCTAGTGGTAGCATGAGACGGAGTCTACAACCCACACAAGTGGCTCAGGTAGTGCAGTTCATCCAGGATGGCACATCAATGCGAGCTGTGGCAAAAAGCTTTGCTGTGTCTGTCAGCGTAGTGTCCAGAGCATGGAGGCGCTACCAGGAGAMRGGCCAGTACATCAGGAGACGTGGAGGAGGCCGTAGGAGGGCAACAACCCAGCAGCAGGACCGCTACCTCCGCCTTTGTGCAAGGAGGTGCACTGCCAGAGCCCTGCAAAATGACCTATAATTACATATGGGTCTCCCGTCGGCAGCCGGCATGGGTATCGAATCTGTAGCAATGCATTTTGCACTGTGATGCAGTGTCTTAGACTGCTGTGCCAATTGGGAGACCCCATCCACAAAGTCTCAAAATACAGAGGTGTTGGTAAAGGTATATTGTCCTGCTAACAGCCCATAATGGGCTATTATAATACTGTACATGGTGTCCAGGTCAGGATAACCAAATCGGCCCATCCCGTGCCCCTTGCCCTCATGCCTTGAACCTCGCGAGCCCACAGCTATTTCAGTAGATACAGCTGGAGAACTGCAATGCATTCCCATTGTGCGCCACCCGGGAGCCATGACCAATATATATTGTCCTGCTAATAACAGGGTTAATAATATATCTGGGAGAATATCCAACAGGCTTTTATATAATTCTAAATTAATAATAAATGAATAATAAAAATAACAATATTTTGGAGATGATTTCGTTTTCAAATAACGCAAAATGAGTGAGAAAAAGGCCATTCTTGAACATGGGGTGAGACATTGTTACTACTTTGTAAATAAAGCCAGTTTGTTATTTAGAATGATTTCTGTTTTTAGAGGGAGAGAAACCAAAAACCTACAGTCATCTCATGGGTCTCCCAGTCGAGGCCGGCACAGGTATTGAACCAGCATAAGTAGCAACACAGCTTGCACTGCAGTGCAATGTCTTAGACTGCTGCGCCACTCAGGCGCTGTACAACATGACCGGTCGGGAGTAGGCTACAGGACTACAGTAAGAGCAAAGTAATCCTAACATTTCCACACCCTAATTGTAGTCTAAGTTTCTCTTAGAATAAAAACCTTAGTGTAACAACAGTTTTAGTAAGCCTGCAGTGACGATCCGCGGCACGAAGCCTCCAGTGTCAATCCGCGGCCCGGAGCCTCCAGCGACGGTCCCCAGTCCGGAGCCTGCAGCGACGGTGCCCAGTCCGGAGCCTCCAGCGACGGTGCCCAGTCCGGAGCCTGCAGCGACGGTCCCCAGTCGGGAGCCTGCTGCGACGGTTCCCAGTCCTCCGGACCCTCCGGCGATGATCGGTGGTCTGGTTCCTCCGGCGATGATCTGCGGCCCGGTTCCTCCAGTGAAGGTCCATGCACCAGGGCCGCCACCAAAGCGGAGGGATCTGCGGGCGGAGGGGAGTCTACGTCCCGCACCGGAGCCGCCGCCGTGAATGGATGCTCACCCGGACCCTCCCCTTTAGAGTCAGGTTTTGCTGCCGGAGTCCGCACCTTTGGGGGTGGTACTGTCACGCCCTGGCCGTAGAGAGGTTGATTCTCTATTTTGGTTAGGTCAAGGTGTGACTAAGGTGGGCATTCTAGTTTCCTTATTTCTATGTTGGTGTGGTGATTCCAAATCAGGGGCAGCTGTCTATCGTTGTCCTTGATTGGGGATCATATATAAGCTGTCATTTTCCTTTTGGGTTTTGTGGGATTTTGTTTTCTGTTTTGTGTCTGTGCCTGACAGAACTGTTTGCGTTCGTTTTTTGGCTTTGTTATTTTGTTTTGGTGTCATCAATAAAAAGACGATGTACGCCTACCACGCTGCACCTTGGTCCGGTCATTCTACAAACGAGAGCCGTTACAAGTAGGCTACTCCGACAGGTCATGCTGTACAACGCCATATTTTCCTAATGGAAACCCCGAGGGTTTTGTTTTTCTTCGAATAGAAACAAATTAAGCTAAATTTCTTAAAATCAATCCCATATACTATGTTCTTACAAAAAAGGTTTTAAATTCTCTAGTACAGCCAATATTAAGAACAGTCAAATGCTTCTCAAAGATGCCCTCTTGTGGTCAAACTAGAACTAACTAGCATTAATGGCAACAATGGCTTGCTGTGCTGCAATACGACGCAACTTTTAAAAGAAGCACCACTAAGGTATAAACACTGACGCTTTGTACATTATCTGGAAATAATGGATGACTTGGTCTGCCCAAGTTTATTAGTTCCAGATAACGTGCAGAGCAGAGCCATTTATCCCGCTTTTACCATGGTTGCCAAAGAAAACAAGCACCCATTTACAAGCACCCAAAAATGTTGATAAGTACATTTATACTATTTCATCCTTCCACTAAACCTGGTTGTTAGTTCTATCAGTTAGGTTGCTAGAGAAGAGGACTTGTTGTTCATTCTATTTGTTTGATTGCTATGCATACTGGCATACATACATACATACATATATGTTCTTATTCCTTGCTTGCTAGCTAGCCAACTATGACTAACACAGTCACGCCAACTCTGCAGATAGAATAACATCAAAGTAGGTGAATTTGTGTTTGTTTAAGCTGTTTTCTAGTGACA